>NW_017671858.1:93270-208503 GCF_001879085.1 Nicotiana attenuata
CTACGTATACTCCAATTAACGAAATCCTCACTCACGTCAACTGCTGTCTCTGTAAAAAAATAGCGGGGAATGAGTCGCTAGTTTAGTGAGTAATAACACTTAACCACAACCTTTTTTTTTCATAGGGACAAGTCAGAAAACATGCTCGTACAATAATTAAAAAATATCATGAAATAAATGCCCTTTTTCAGAATCGGTAACAACAATCAATCTTGTCTGTTTTCATGTAAGCAGGAATCAATTAACAATTCAGTAATAAACTCTGTAAACATTGTCATATCAATATGTTTGGGAGGGTTCCAAGAAAGGATCATGTAATCTGTATCACTGTCTGGACCCCTTCGTAAAAGAAGTCAAATATAACGGTAGTCCCTACTCGAGGAAAATCGGTAACGGTATGCTAGTTCTACCTTCCCACTAGCGAGGGCTATAACTGTACTCTGTAATCGGTAAATACAAGGTGCACCAGGTCTAACGAACCCGCCGTTAGCTACGGGATCCTTCAAAGTCTCCTCCCGTTCATACTTTTCTTTGTAAACAGTAAATCTTCACATGGAAGCATTTTCAAAACAGTACAGGGCATTTCAATTATCAAATCATATAATCCAATTTCGGTATGGTAATCATATCTTTAGTAATAGTAAAACATGTCTAGTAACAGTGAGAACATTTTAAATAACTGTAAACGTCTCAAGTAAATTATTTAGTACCATATCAAGTAAAAGACTTGTCCCACATGCAATTTCAAATATTCGGTAACATATTTTATTTTCAAAATAATGTATAAACCATGCAGGTTATGAAAACACAAATTGCGGTAAGATTACTACTCACAGTACTCGTGCAAAATACCAAACTCGTCACCTCGAGCAATCCGTATGGGTTCCTTCAATCAATCTATGATCACATCATATTAATGTCGTGTTAGTTTCCTTGTTCGGGCTAATTCATAACTAAATTTGAATATCCACCCCTCGGGATCACACGTTTAGTTCTCAATTCGTCAAATTTGTCTGTCCGTACTACAGTTAACTTAAGTGAGTCCATAATCTTCTAAAAAAAGGTCATTCATATAGTCTATTTATTGTACTATTTGGTCTCCTTAAATCATATGAATACTACAAAAATCGGATAATATTATTGTCCATGATCTTCCTTCTTAATTGATATTTAAATCCTTTTTTTTTGTACTCAATGAAAGCATACACTATGGAAAATATCTCAAGCAAATTCCCAAAAAAAGAAAAAAGGAGAAATTGATTATTTTGTTCTAAGTCGTCGAGTAATTTCACTAAGAGCAACTACAAACTTCACCGGACCTGGTGCCCAAAGCTTTAGTGATCAAAGCTTTTTATTTTCTCAAATTTTTCTTTCACGTTGGTGAAGCTTTATGCTTCTTTTGTTTCTCCAATCCAACCTTTTCTTTCTTTAGGGATTTTAGTCATCTTCTGATTCTACAGAAGTTTAAATGTGACGCTTCTCCCTTTTTCAATTCCCTTAACTTTATCCTAGCATCTTCTCTACTCAATCCCGCAAGGAATCATGAACAAAAATAATATTGTATCAAAAGAAAAAAGAATTACATGAAATTACCTGGAGTTTATTGTGGAAGCTCAAAAATATGTGCCGATGACGAAGTGAAACACGGTATCGGCGCTAAGAAACACTTAGAAACGTTTTCTTCTTTTCTCGTTTGATGTGGTTGGCTTAAAGGGCTTTTTTTGTTTCAAACCCTTTTCTAGCTTCGTCAATTTGAAGCAGATGGGCTAAGGCCCACTTTAATTGTCTTCCTTCTTTATTTTATTGTTGTTTTCTTTTTCCTTTTTTTTTTGTTTGTTAGTTTTGTGTTATTTTTTTGTATATTTTTTTTTTGAAGATTATTTAACTATCCATTATTTAATAGTAGATATTACATTCTCTCCACCTTATGAAATTCGTCCCCGAATTTAAATTAAGTGCATATTTGTAGACTGAAGTGGGGATACTTTACTTGCATATCCCCTTTTTTTTTTCTACTTCCCAAGTAGCTTCTTCGACGGTATGATTTCTACATACGACTATAATGAACACAATTTAATTTGACCGTAGCTTTCTTACTTGTCTATCAAAAATAGTCATCGGCTCCTCCTCGTAATACAACTTCTTATCAAGCGGTATAGTCGGTGCTTCAAGCACTTGAGAGTAGTCTAATATTAAGGCATAGAGACACGAAATATTGGATGAATAAAAGACATCTCAAAAGGAAGTGCCAAATAATAAGTCATAACTCTCACTCGGTCTAGTATCTCATACGGTCCTATAAACCTAGGTTTCAACCTGCCTGTTTTTTTTTTTTTGAATTACATTATGTCTTTCATAGGGAAGACTTGTAAGGACACTTTGTCTCCAATTGAAAACAAACCAAATCCGTCTCGTCTTATCCGCATAATTTTTTTTTTGTCTATTTTATACTGTATGCAATCTAATTACTGGACTTTGTCAATAATTTTTTTTTGTACCAAGTCGAGTCCTAAAAAGTTAGCCTTATCGGCTTCAAACTATCCGATAGGAGAACGACATCTTATACTATACGAGGCTCCATAAGGTGCCACCTCAATCCTGGACTGAAGCTATCGTTATAGGCAAATTCAGCTAAATATACATATAAGCGTACAAGCTACCTCCAAACTCAAAGTGCAAGCTTTCAACATATCTTTCAAGATTTCTATAGTACATTCAGACTGGCCGTCTTAATGAAATGCGTTACTAAGATCTTCTAGTGTGCCCAATATATTTTTGGATAGATTTTCAAAACCGTGCAGTATATTGTGATCTTCTATCAAAAACATAATAGACCCCAAAGAGTTTGACAATTTTCCATTCATGTATATTTGTGCATATTTATCCTCGATATGAGAAGTTTTAACTAGAAAAAAAATGCGCCTACTATGTAAGCTAATTTATAATTTTTCACACATAATTATAACCTCTAATTGTTTGAGATAGTTTTATCATAAAATTTACTGTAATTCTATTTCATTTTCACTTTGGAACTCGAGTTATTGTAGTGGTCCTGCAAGTCGCAATTTCTTACCTTAACATGCTAACAAGTCAAATAGTCAGAAACAAGTAAAAAGATCTTTGTTCTTACTTTTATTAACAAATACAATTTTCTTCTAGTTATGGTACATCTTATTAGTCCCCGAATATACAGTGTAGCTAGAGTTGTGAGCTCTTGAAGAATAATTTATCTTAACCCATCTATATCAGGTATACATAACCCACTACTTAGCCAAAGAATACCATCACTATCAATAGGCACATTCTTGCTTTTACTAGTTAGAACCTCATCTCATTACTTACATAATTGCTCATCTTCATATTGAGTGGCCTTTATGTGCTTTACCAATAAAGACTTCGTTTGAAGTCAAGCCAACAATGACTCTGATTTGTTTTTTTACTAGATCTAACACATGTACCATTATTCTATGCATACTCTTAACCTGAAGTCTCTTTGTAGGAGTTATATGCGCCAAATCACCCATAGTTTTTTTTTTCATAAGCTATAATATTTATCTTTCCCGAATAATATAAAATAGTATAATTATATCTTCAGTAGTTCCCTCCATCAGCATTGCTAAATATTTATATCTCTGTTGGTTTTAAATGTACTTCAGTCTCTTGTGCTAGGTATAAATTTCATAGGTTTCTTCGTATAAATAGTGTCTCTAATCTTAAAAGGACATACCACTATGACCATCTCCAAATCATGAGTGGCATAACACGACTTGAGCTTCTGCAATTTCCTTGAAGCATAGACTATCACGCGATCAATTTTGCATGAGAAAATATTCTAATCCTACCCTCGAAGTATCATATAACATCGTGAATTCTCTAGAGCTTATTAGACTAAGCTAACATTTGTGTGATTGTCAAACATGCTTTGGTGTGACGACCCAACCCGTCGTCTCACGTGTTACAGCCCCGTTTCCCCCATTTATTGCTCTTTCATGTTTTATTATCAGCAATGGGTGAGTTAGAGTTGAATTGAATTGGTTTGGATAGCAAATGAAACACTTAGTCTCTTTAAAGAAGGTTTGGTTTGGAAAAGTCAACCGAACATTGACTTATTAGTTAGAAAGCTCGGATGTGAATTCCGGTGATTCTGTTAGCTTCGGGAGGTGAATTGTGACTTAGGAGTGCGATCGGAAGTGATTTTGGAGATCCGGTGTAGAATTAGGCTTGAATTGGCGAAGGTTGAATTTTGGCGAATTCTGGTTGGTAGGTGAGATTTTGATCCGAGGGTCGGAATGGAATTCCGAGAGTTGCAGTAGCTTCGTTAGGTGATTTTGGATATGTGTGCAAAATTTCAGGTCATTCGGAGGTGTTTTGGTCGGGTTTTTGATCGAATGCGTAATTCGGAAGTTTTTAAGAAACTTAGGCTTAAATTCGATGTGATTTGATGGTTTTAGCGTTGTTTGATGTGTTTTGAGGATGAGAACAAGTTTGAATGAGGTGTTAGGATGTATGGGTGTTTTTGGTTGAGGTCCCGGGGCCTCGGGGTGAATTCGGGTGGTTAAACGAGAGTTTTGAGGTGTATTGCAGGTCAGATTTTTGCTGTCATCTGGTGTTCCCGCTTCCGCGGAAATGGACCGCAGAAGCGGGTATGTGGTCGCAGAAGCGATCGTTGGCCGGCTAGGGAAATTCCGCAAAAGCGGAAGGTGGCTCGCACCAGCGGGTCCGCATAAGCGGACACTGTACCACAGAAGCGGACTTGAGGGAACCGCAGAAGCGGAGTTTGAGCCGCATAAGCGAAGTCCGGGTTCTTAAGTGAAGACCGCATAAGCGGAAATTTGGCCGCATAAGCGGTAGCTTGACCGCAGAAGCGAAAAGGACTGTTGGCAGAGGGATTTTAATATTATATTTCCTCCGCGAGCAAGAGGTAGTTTCTACCATTTTTAAGCGACATGGAGAGCTTTGGGCGAGGATTTTCGAGGGTTTTGACGGAGAATCGAGTGGAGGTAAGTTCCTTGGCTCAATTACTCGAGTTTATGGTAAATTTATCATAGAAATCAGTAGAATTTCATCAAAAACGGGTCAAGCTAGGGCTTGGAAAGCTGTGATGTAAAAATGGAATTTGGAGGGTCAAACGAGCTCCGATTTTGGTAAATTTTATATGTACGGACTCGTGCCGAGACGAGGAATCCGGTGATGTAAATTTCGTAATTTTTCGAGAAGTGGGCCCGGGGCTCGGGTTTTGCCAACTTTGTGAATTTTAGTGTTTTTCGTGTCTTTTCGATTGGGTTATGTTTCTTTAGCCTATTGTAACGTATTCGTTGTGGTTTTAATCAGATTCGGCGTGCGAAGAGGTTGATTCGAAAGGCAAAGGCATAGCGAGCTAGACTTGTGGCCGGCTTGAGGTGAGTAATAGATGTAGATGATGACCTGAGGGTTTGAAACCCCGGTATATCACATTGTGACGCTATATTGAGGCGAGACACGTACTCTATGGCGAGTGCAGGGTCGATTGTGACTGGGGATTTGACCTAGTCCGTTCCGATTGATGTTCTTACTGCGTTCTTGACTAGAAATTGGTTAGTAATCATCCTACTTGGGTTTTATGAATATGTTTGGGGCCTTGTGCCTATCATGTGCATCCTTCAGGGATCCTTACCACTGTTTCCATGATGCTTAGCATATTTTATGATATCAGTCCTGAGTTAGACACTGCTTTGAAATGTTTAGTAAATAAATAAAGGCTTAAACACATAGCTCTATAATTCCTAATAATTGAAACTAAAAATGAACAATTTGACTGTGCCCGAGTGGCTTGCATGCATATATATATCTGGACTGAGTATGGAAGGGGCTGCACGCCGCAGCGAATGCTACGATGATATTGCGCTTGGGCTATAGGAGCCCCTCCGGAGTCTGAACCCCCACAGTGAGCGCGGGTACCCAAATGGATCGGGATGCGCGTGCCGCAGCGGTCATGTGCATTGCATTGCATTCATGCATTTATACCTAATTGTCTTATTTGTCCTGGTATTGTTGTTGTTCCATTGTTTTATGTGCTGAATCGCTGATTATAGCTTTATATTGTAATATTTTGGGATTTCTTGCTTTCAGCCATTATATATGTTTATTACTCACTGAGTTGGAAGTACTCACTTTACTCCCTGCACCATGTGTGCAGATTCAGGTGCTCCGGAGACTTAGTGGAGCTGTTTGTTGTCTTCTTGGATTTCGTTTTAGGAGTTGTTGAGGTAGCTGCCTGACGTCCGCAGGACCCGACTTCTCCCCTTTATTGCATTTGTCTTTCCCTATCCTAAACTTTCCTTATTACTATGAATATATTACTCTATTACATTTAGAGGCTCTAGACTCGTGACTCCAGATCTATTGGGGAATGTTTGGTATATTCGTTATTATTTTTCGTACTATTTTATTTAGTTTCGGATTGGAAACTTGATATTTATTATCTTAATCGTATTATTTGTTAACGGATTGCGAATTTGGGTTGAGAGTATTTAATTGGTCGGGCTTGCCTAGCATTAGTGTTGGGCGCCATCACGACCGGGATTGGGGTCGTGACATTTGGGCTTCTGGAATCTCGTTGTACATTCCTCCATCCACTGAAATTTAGCGATTTTCTATATTAACTTGGTGAGTGATGGTGCTATTCTAGAGAATTCCTACACAAAACCTATAGTAGCCTTTCAAGCCAAAAAAAAAGGAGTCAATCTTTGTAGGAGAAATGGGTCTCGGCCATTTATGAACTGCTTCTATCTTCTTAGAATCTATCATGTTTTCATTCTGCGATATTGTATATCCTATGAATACCACCGAGTCTAGCTAAAATTTCCAATTGAAGAACTTGGTAAAAGTTGATTTTTCTGAGCGTCTTTAACATGTTTTTCAAGTGATTCTCGCGCTCTTTCTGGCTACGAGAATATACCAGAATATAGTAAGTTAAAACTATGATTTTTTTTTTCTTTTCAAAAATAACTTTGAACACCATATCCATTATATACATCAATGCAGTTGGAGCATTGACCAATCTTAAGGACATCACAAGTAACTCATAATGTTTGTACAAGGTAGTAGAGGTAAACATCGAAATATCTTCCTTTCTTATTCTAAGCTGATGATCGCCAGCCTAAAGATCAATTGCTCCTTGTAAGTGATCAAGCAAATTATCTATACAAGACAGTGGATATTTACTATGCATTGTTATCTTATTTAATTATCTGTAGTTGATGTACATTCTTAAGGACTTATCTCCCCTTTATTTCAAACAATATTGGTGCACCCAATGGCGCAACACTCGATATTATAAAAATCGTGTCCAGTAGGTCTCACAATTTTTTATTAGCTCTCTCAACTTCATTGGTTCCTTATGATATGGTTTGCGTGTCAGGTGTCAAATCAATACCGAAATCTATTTCTCATATTGGAGGTAGTCCTGGTAATTCCTTAGGAATACATTGGAGAATCTCTCAGTATGATACTTTTATTTGTTTCAAACTAAGTTTCACATATCTTGGATCTCTCTATGGAAGTTACGAGACATTAACCAATCTCATTCAATAATTGTAGAGCCTTCTTAAATGACATAACCTCGACTATCACTGGGATATAATTTTTTTTTTTCATATTTATGTTTGCTAGATATGTCAATCTAACTACCTTCGCATGGTAATAAAAGTTAATGTAATAAGATAATAACCAATCACACATATAAGCACGTCAAAATTAACAAGGTCAAGTACAATTTGGCTAGATAGGGTATCCTCTCTCTCAACTTGAATCTGATAAGCTTAATACAAAGTTTCAACTGTACGAGATTCTTCTTAAAAGTGGCAACTATTAAAGAATCTCATAATATCTCAAGATGTTATTTATCCAACTCTTCGCCCCATATACGAAAATAAATTCATACAGCGAGATTTTCTAGTCTCTACCTTCTTAAATGAATTCTTAGTTGCATGACAGTCGCATCCAGTTCTTAAATTATTTTTTTCTAGTAAGTTCAACTTCCACATAATAGGTCAGAGTCTTCGTATGTGAGAGTATTGCCTTGTTTAAACAGTTAACCAACCATTAGACAAGCCTTTAAACCTAAGGCATCATGTACCTAGCCAGTTGATAAAGCCTGGTGTTATATGTCAGTACATCCATCGTCTGAATTAATTTCTTAAGTACCTTTCAGGTTTGCGCATTTGACTATCAAGAAGGAAACGATTTATAAAAATTTTACTAAACTTACTTCTAAGTTGTTTTTGTCACTCCTAACTGCGTCTCTAACAATATGGATTCGTTCCATATATTTGTCATATACTCTATTTGATAAGTAGCTAGATCAACAAGCCTCTCGCTAGAACATTATAGAGCTCATAATGCTTTAAGTATTTCGTCAAGAACCTCCGAGGATCCTCTACATTAACAAAAAATGGTAAACATGGTGGCTTCAATTTTAGGAACTCTATTAGAGAATTATCTTGGTTCCTAACTTAGTATAAATGCCTGAGGCTTATAGAGCCTTTTGTGGTTGACCATTCTTCTCTTGTCTATCCAATATATCCATCAAGACCTCAATTTACCTTGCATAAAGGTAAGTAATTTTTGTAATAACGCTCTCCTGGTGCTATAGTGGTGAACTCGTACAAATTTCAAGAATAGACTCTATTACACATCTTAGCGGTAACACTCTCATTATGGAAAAATAGGCCTTTCATTGGCCTTGTCTATTACTTCTGTCACTTTTCGTTGTTAGGAGACGATTGCCTATCTAGTGGCAACATTTGATGTCTTTGAACCTCTAGCCAAATTCTATTACCGGGTGATTGTTCTGAGTAATACAGGAAAAGGATAACGATGGCAGATTCAGTTATTTGACCCTAATCGCCACACACGTATGGAAGAATAAGTGAGAAAGACAAGATACATCCTATCACGCCTTCGCAGAATCACGATTATGGGAATGGCCGGCTACATAACCATAATTGAGATTCTACTATTAACTTGTGCTCCATTAGTCATAGGAATAACCTAGGGCTCTGATACCAACTTTGTCACGACCCAATTTAGGATTGTGACCGGCGCTTAGGAACAAGTGCTCCCAAGTAAGCCTCATCGGTAATTTTACAGAAAATCGGACAGAGTTTCCCCTATTTTTGGACCATCCCAAAATTTTTTCTGTCTCAAATCAACAACCAAACATCCTAATATCATACCAAACAATTGACAACTTGTCAATTAACCAACAAGTCTCCACCATAACTAAACCACCAACTAACCACTAGAAATACTAATTTATCTCCAACTTTGATAAATGAGAACGATACTCAACATAAGACTATAATAACAAAAGAATACTCACGACACTAAAATAATGACTATGGAGCGACTCTAAGAGTTCAATGAAAAGACCATAACAATAAATAAAATCTCTGCCCACGCGAACAAGTGCGAGGCTCATCGAGAAATATCAACCTGTGCGCTCTAATTAACAAAATCCTCGCCTGCGTCAACTGCTGTCTCTGTAAAACAATTAGCGGGGAATGAGTCGCTAGCTCAGTGAGTAATAACACTTAACCACAACCGTTTTTATTGGGGACAATTCAGAAAGCATGCTAGTATATCAAACAGAAAATAACATAAAAATGCCCTTTTAGAAACAATAAATAATTTTCAGTCTCGTCATGCTTTTCTTGTAGTATAATACAATTAACAGTTCGGTAATAAGCTCGGTAACCACTGTTTCTAATCGATATTCACATTTTGGGAGGTTTCAATGAACGGATCATGTAATCCGTATAACTGTGGACTTCTTCGCAAGAAGTCAAATATAACGGTAGTCCCTACTCGAGGAAAATCGGTAACGGTATGCTAGTTCTACCTTCCCACTAGCGAGGGCTATAACTGTACTCTGTAATCGGTAAATACAAGGTGCACCAGGTCTAACGACCCCGCCGTTATCTACGGGATCCTTCAAAGTCTCCTCCCATTTATACTCTTTCTTGTAAACAGTAGATACTCGTACAAAAGCATTTTGAAAATAATAAAGGGCATATCGTTTCTTATCAAATCTTGTAATTTTATTTCGGTAACGGTAATCATGTCTTAAGTAACAGTAAAACATGTCTAGTAACAGTGAGAATAATTCAAATAACTGTAACATCTCAAGTAACGGTAAAACATATCCAGTAACGGTAAAAACGTTTAGATTAACTGGTAAACATCTCAAGTAAACTGTTCGGTACCATATCAAGTAAAGGACTTGTCCCACATGCAATTTCAAAGCATCGTTAACACATTTATTTTCAAAATCATATATAAACCATGCAGGTTATGAAAATACAAATTGTGGTAAGATTACTACTCACCATACTTGTGCAGGAATGCCCAATGTGCCACCTCGAACACTTTGTTCAACTTCTTTAACTACCTACTTGTAACAAAACCAATCTATGTATTAACTCCGTGAATTCCAACATAGCTTGTCCAATACTTCATATCAGATTAATTCCCCCGTTTTTATTCCTTTGGAACCGAGCAGTGATTCTCTATTTGTTCTTACATTGCGATCTATCCAACTATTTGTATATGGAAACAAAAATTTTATTCGTTTGCACAAAACCTGTATTCTTCCCCTCAATTAATACTTGTACTAAATATTTCTAGCTTGTACATTAGAGTGTCGGTATAACCTAAAAGATTTTTCAGTCAATTTAATAGGAATTCATTATTTGTTATAAAAGAATATCTTAAGTTGTTAGTCTTGTTTCTACCCTTAATTAGTGAAATAATAACTAATAATATGTTAGGCATTGAGTAAAGGGACTCCCTGATAGATTACCATGGAAAAATTTGGAATTTAATTACCTAATTTGTCCTCCTGCTTCGAGAATCCCTTCGCTAGAAAGAAGAAGACCCACCTCGCCGTTCCCTTCGATTGCTCCTGTGAGTTTGCCTCTGCCGAACTCCATTACTTTGCCCCTATCCCTTTTTCTTCTGCTAACGTAGTGGCTTGGCCCTAATTCATCTTTTGTTATTATTATTTGTTTTTGGGTTAAGTTATGTTAAAAGACTAATATGCCCTATCTAAACATGGGGTATTGCATTCTCACCACCTTAGGAAATTCGGTCCCNTCAATTCTTTTGACCGTAGCTTTCTACTTGCCTATCAACAATTGCCATCGGCTCTTCCTCGTAAGACAACTTCTCATCAAGCGGTATAGCAGGGGCTTCAATTATCTGAGATGAGTCTGATATAAATTTCCTTAGGATTGAGACATGAAAAACTAGATAAATAAAGGACAACTCAGGAGGAAGTGCCAAACGATAAGCCACAACTCCCACTCGGTCTAGTATCTTATACGGTCCTATAAACCTGGGGCTCAGCTTGCCTCTTTTCCCAAATCGCATCACACCTTTCATGGGAGAGACTCGTAAGAACACTTTGTCTCCAATTGTGAACACTAAATCTCTTCTTCTCTTATCAGCATAAGACTTTTGTCTACTTTGAGCTATAAGCAATCTCTGTCTGATCAACTAGACTTTGTCCATAGCTTCTTGTACTAAGTCGGGTCCCAATAAGTTAGTCTCACCATCTTCAAACCATTCGATAGGAGAACGACATCTTCTACCATATAATGCTTCGTACGGTGCCATTTGAATACTGGACTAGAAGCTATTGTTGTAAGCAAATTCAGCTAAAGGTAGATAAGTGTCCCAACTACCTCCAAACTCAAGAATGCAAGCTCTCAACATATCCTCCAAGATCTGAATAGTACGTTCAGACTGCCCGTCTATCTGTGGATGAAATGCAGTACTAAGATCTACTTGCATACCTAATGCTTCTTGAAAAGATTTCCAAAAGCGTGAAGTGAACTGTGATCCTCTATCAGAGATGATGGATATTGGAACTATGTGAAGTCGGACAATTTCATTCATAAATATCTGTGCATACCTGACTCCACCATATGTAGTCTTTACCGGCAAAAAGTGTGTTGATTTCGTCAGTCGATCTACAGTCACCCATACTGAGTCATAAACTCTAAGGGTTCGTGGTAGCCCGGTGACAAAATCCATAGTAATTATTTCCCATTTCCACTCTGGAATCTCAATTTGTTGTAGTAGTCCTGCGGGTCGCTGATGCTCAGCCTTGACCTACTGACAAGTCAAACAACTAGAAACAAAGTTAGCAACATCTTTCTTCATACCTTCCCACCAATAAAATTGCTTCAAGTCATAGTACATTTTTGTGGATCCAGGATGTATAGTGTATTTAGTGTTGTGAGCTTCTTTAAGAATAGCATGTCTCAACCCATCTACGTCTGCTACACATAGCCTGTCACCCATTTGAAGAACACCATCTCTTTCAACAATCATATCCTTGCTTTTACCACCTAGGACCTAATCTCGGTACTTGAACAATCGCTCATCCTCATATTGGCTAGCCTTCATGCACTCTACATCAGGCTTGACCAATAGCCAATAATGTCTTCGAATTTTTTTTTTCAAAGCACATTGAATCTAATACGTATACCCTATAGTCTATGCATATCTTTGTTCACAAATATCTCTACAGGGGCTAATCATCCATGTTTTTTTTTTGCATAAGCAATAATATTTTTCTTTCCCGAACAATACAAAATAGTACAGTTATATCTTCAGTAGTTCCCTCCATCAGCATTGCTAAATATTCATATATCTGCTGGTTTTTCAGGCTCTTGTGTTAGGTGCAAATCTCATAGGTTTCTTCCTATAAACAGTGTCTCTAAATACTAAAAGGAAATATCATTATGACCATCTCTGAATCATGAGTGGCATATTACGTTTTGAGCTTCTTCATTTCCTTGAAGCATATGCTATCACACGACCATTCTGTATGAGAAAATATCCTAACCATACCCTCGTAGTATCACAGAACATCGTGAA
This sequence comes from Nicotiana attenuata, assembly GCF_001879085.1. NCBI lineage: Eukaryota > Viridiplantae > Streptophyta > Magnoliopsida > Solanales > Solanaceae > Nicotiana > Nicotiana attenuata. The sequence continues at coordinate 106,195 of NW_017671858.1, forward strand.
TCCTCTAGAGCCTATTGGAATTAGGTTAACAATGGTGTGATTGTCAAATATGCCTTAGGGTTCTGGAATCTCATCGTACATTCCTCCATCCACTGAAATTTAGCGATTTTCTGTATTAACTTGGTGAGTGATGGTGCTATTCTAGAGAATTCCTACACAAAAACCTATAGTAGCCTTTCAAGCCAAAAAAAAAGGAGTCACTCTTTGTAGGAGAAATGGGTCTCGGCCATTTACGAACTGCTTCTATCTTCTCAGAATCTATCATCTTTTCATTCTGCGATATTATATATCCTATGAATACCACCAAGTCTAGCTAAAATTTCCAATTGAAGAACTTGGTAAAAGTGGATTTTTCTGAGCGTCTTTAACATATTTTTCAAGTGATTCTCGTGCTCTTTCTGGCTACGAGAATATACCAGAATATAGTAAGTTAAAACTATAAATTTTTTTTCTTTTCAAAAACAACTTTGAACACCATATCCATTATATACATCAATGCAGTGGGAGCATTGGCCAATCTTAAGGACATCACAAGTAACTCATAATGTTTGTACAAGGTAGTAGAGGTAAACATCGAAATATCTTCCTTTCTTATTCTAAGCTGATGATGGCTAGCCTAATGATCAATTTCTCCTTGTAAGTGATCAAGCAAATTATCTATACAAGACAGTGGGTATATATTATGCATTGTTATCTTATTTAATTATCTGTAGTTGATGTACATTCTTAAGGACCTATCCCCCCCCCCCCCCTTTTTTTCAAACAATATTGGTGCACCCAATGGCGCAACACTCGATATTGTAAAAACTGTGTCTAGTAGGTCTCACAATTTTTCATTAGCTCTCTCAACTTCATTGGTTCCTTATGATATGGTTTATGTGTCAGGTGTCAAATCAATACCGAAATCTATTTCTCATATTGGAGGTAGTCCTGGTAAATCCTTAGGAATACATTGGAGAATCTCTCGGTATGATACTTTTATTTTTTTCAAACTAAGTTTCACATATCTTGGATCTCTCTATGGAAGTTACGAGACCTTAACCAATCTCATTCAATAATTGTAGAGCCTTCTTAAATGACATAACCTCGACTATCACTGGGATATAATTTTTTTTTTTCATATTTATGTTTGCTAGATATGCCAATCTAACTACCTTCGCATGGTAATAAAAGGGAATGTAATAAGATAATAACCAATCACACATATAATATTATTATAATGGCCAATACACCCTTTTTTTTACAAATGTAGGGTATTAATGTGTAACAGGATCCTTATCTGGTTCTTGACAGTAAGTTTGTTAGATAATCAAAACATAAAACAAGGTACTTGCAACCTATTATTTTTTAGCCAAGTATTTTCCACGTCAAAAAACTTGTGTTCTTTACTTTCTGATTACATATTCCGCAATAGTAGATTAAGGAACGCATAAACATTATAATCAAGTGCATGTGAAAATTGGACACCACATAAATTACACCCTTCCTCCTCTCTTGTGTTGTATTGAAGTATAAAACATCAATCATTTTGAACTATCTCCATCCCATGGAATTAAAAGTCCTACAAGTCAGAATTATAACTCAGTTGATTCCAATTTTTGATTAAGTTGTCTGAAATTTACATATCAAGCTTGCAAGAGGACATTTAGTTCCATGTTGTTTGAGTCCCATTTTTTTATGAGGGCAGGGGTACAAACAGCCAATTCTTGGGATGATATTTAGAGAGTAACCAATACTTATTTCGTCCTAAAATTTTAAACTAAAAATCTCAACTTCAAGACAATTTAGGACATTTTATCCCGAAAAATTTGAACTGGAAAACTGAATTCAGGACGCACTGGTTAATTCCTAAATAGCAACCTTTTAAAATGACTACATGGTGCCATTTCTACCTTTTTTTATTAGGTCTTTAACTAATAAATTGATTTTTACCATTCTATTAACAAAATAAGCAAATCTGCGCCAAGAGAAATTAGTACAAAACGTAGTGGATGCAATTTAGGTAATACATGGACAATCAATGAGGGACGGTCATACAATTTCTACAAATCATTTTCTAATATAGTTGAAGGCAAATAGGTGAATATTAGTTAAACTTTACTTGATATGTGAGTTGATATTAAGGGCTATTGGCAGCATTTTTGGGTTTATTAGGTCTTTCTGTTTTAATCTTTTGTTTGATGATAACAAAAAGGGCTATTGGCGATATCTTTTATTGACTTTCATATTACCTTGATGCGATTGCTTCATCAAATAGCAATATAATTTTTTCTGCAAATTTGTAATCTGATTTAGATAGAAATTTGATAAGAGAGCGAAAAGATTGCAGGCTACGACAGTTGTCAATTCCACTTTCAAGATTACTTGACCCCTAAGTGTAATTTAGTAATAATATTAAAAATTCAGTATTTAGAATTATCCGTCCACTCAAAATGTTGCAAGCAAATGAATTTTGAAAAGAGAAATAAGAAGTTACAAAGGGTCTCTCCTTTATAATTTTCTTTTCGATATCCTATTTTTCTAGATGAATATGATTATATTCAGAGGAACATTGAATCAATGAGACGGCTCTCGAAGTGGAAAGAAAAAAAAACAACAGATAATAATGAAATCACGTCTGAACAAACAGAATAAATATGTCAAGTATTCACCTAAGTTCACCGCAACGGCTTTAAGTTTGCTTTTGGCGCATCTCAAAAAGAGAATTATAAAAAGAGAAGCTAATGTAGTAGGTGAAAGAATAGATGGCCCTGTAACTCCTCTGCTCATAAAACACTCGAACCACACAAGATTTTTCCCACATTATAACATCATGAATAACCATTTCTTGCAGAAATTGTCACAACAAACAAGCATAATTTCATTTAAAGACCCTTGAAAAAATTGCATCAACAATGTTACTAAGAACCTCCAAATAGAAACTGTACTCACTTCCACACAAAATTTTAGCAGATGAAACTTTTAAGTTACAAATATTGTTTAATGTAATACACAAAACTTCCAGTATCGCAGAATCGGGTGTTAAACTTCATCAACCAAAAAAAAAAAAAAAAACTATTGCAGTGGAAGCAACAGTTGCTACTTAAATAACTGGTATTTGTGAAGTTGAAGATAAAGATCATCTAGTGTTTCCACTTACTGCTCTTTGATCGAGAAGATGAACTTCCTGGGGAAGAAGATCATATTTTATGTTAAGCTCATCAAACATTTTCTTCATTTCGAGGATCAGCTCAGTTCTTCGTCTGTTCTTTTCACCAAAGTTTTGAAAGTTCATAGTATGATTGAAATAGAGTGCCATTTTTATTTTGTTCATATTTTCAATCTCCTTCACCACCACACTGTGATTAGGATGCCAATACTGGGGAGTTCTCTCTAAATACCTGATAATTCAACAACAAGAAAGGTGAAAAATCAAAAACTTGAGTGAAAAATGAATAATATTACAAGGTTTAGGGAAACCCTTATACATAAGATATCCTTATCTACCATCAAGTAGTTAGAGAGTTTGCATTGTCTTTGAACAGGTTAATCAGTTTTTCCATGAGAAGAATACTGATCAACAACTCGTGCTTTAAAACTGACTGCTCTTGGAGAATAAAGCCTAAGCTCAAAGTCTAAATTCATGGTATTTGTTGGAGGATAAAGCCTAAGCCAAAATTTTAAAATCAAGGTGTTTCAGTAATCAGAAAGAATCCTACTCAGCATGTGCAAGGCATTAACATCTGCCCTTATCTCACTCGACCAAGTTGCACGTGGACACTAAAAACTATCAATAAAAGATATAACAAATTTTCAATTTTCACTGATTAAGCGCCAGAGATTACATGTTGTGCATCACCCTTCCCTCAGTCCAAACCACCACCAACGGCGGGAAAAAAGCCCTCATCTTTTCTCAGTTTCCCTGTGTGCTTTAGTTTCATTCAGATCCTTTGCTTTGGGAATCTCAGACAATATATAAGAGGCATATCATGGATTTGTTTCTTCAGACTAAAATGCTTGCCTCAAAGAAAAGAAATGTGTCCATGTTAAACGTTAAGTATTGGCTCGTCCAACTACAACATATAAAACATGTCAGCATTCCATTTGACACCCTTATACTACCAGTAAATGTCTACATTTAGGGATGGGCAGTGCACTCCTAAAAATTGCCACAAAGAAAAGAAACATATCCAAGTTATTTTTCCAGTATTGTCTCTTCCAACTACGATCTGTTAATCGTATCAGCATCCCACTAGACACCCCTATACTACAAGTGCATGTCAACAATTAGGAATAGGCAATTGCCTGGCTCGTTCACCATTCAAGTATGTGTGAGCTAAAACACGGGCATGGAGAATATGGTCTTGGATTGCCACCCCTACGGCGTATATGTTATGCATGACGTCATTCATCTGGAATTTCACAGTTTATGCATTATAATTTCTGGGCAAACTAGTGAATATTTACGATACCTATATCTATATCTATCTATATTATATTAAAAGCAGAAGGCCCTTTAGCAAAATGTCATTTGCCTTTTTTACCCTTTAAAAATGGATTTCACATTGAACAAAATAGCCATTTAATCATATTCCTAATATCTAGCACTTTAAAATCAACTAAAATTGTATTTAATAAAATTTTCCTTATTTGAATTATGTAAAAAGTACTACTATTTAAAACTTTAAAATTAATTAGTTAAGATTTTACCTTTTATACTAACAATATAATTACTTATAAAAGAACACGTTATAAAAGGAAAAAATTTGTAATTTGATCACCATTAAACTTGTATTTAAGTAATACATTTTAATGATCAAACCACTCTTTTTCGCTCAAGTCCTATAGTTTTTAATAGTTGCCGTTTCTTTTCTACTTTTGCTTTTTATTTTGGCTGTGATACAAGCTTTATTCGTTGTGATCTTTCTTTTTGCTTGCTTTCTTTATTTCTTTGGTTAGTACTTTCAATCTCATAATGCCATGTAACTGTAATATGATTGATGCAAAATCCTAATCTATGAATTTTGAATTACATAGTTGACTATTTCTGTTGAATGATTATTTTGTTGGGTACATTATTTACTCTTTTTGTTAAGTCTTTCAAGTTTTGCGTTTGAGGGAAATTATCAATTACACAGGTTCTTAATTGGAGGGTTTCTAAGTACTCATTTGTTCCATGAATGTGAAATTCGACAAGGTCTAACTTAACAGAAAAACTGTGGTATTTAATTTCATCCTATGAACATAGATATTCTTAATTAGCTCAATCTTTCAGTATGCTCAGGTGTTCTTAAGAACAATTCAATCACATAGTGCTCTCTTTTGTTAGCTAACTAAAACAGATTATTTTGTTTCACAATGTTTGGGCAAAGAGTCAGTGCCGGCTCGGGGCTCTAACACCAAATTAAGATAGAGAAACTCCAGTTTTTTGTACTTCACTCTAAAATCCAAATATGAATACAGAAAACACACATATTCACATAACTACACAAATACAAAAGTTACACACACGCTCTTTAGCATTGAAGATTTTTTAGAAGGCTACATCAGTTAAAAAATTCAAATATTTGTCTTCGAATCCTACCTTTTTAGCCATTACTTTCTCTTTAAAATTCATATATATTCTATAATGGATAAAGCTGTACTCATTATTCGTGCTTAAATTTATGAAAAATATTTAGCTATTCGAAGTAAATTATGCATTTGTCACTTTAACATACCAATTATATAATTTTGACCATTTAAATTAACAAAAAAAAGGCTAAAGTCGAGATTTTATAAAGAAAATTACTTTCCGTGCACGCCAAGACTCTTTTCTATTAATTTTGTTTGGCGTCAATTAATGACTTTTCTTCACAAAAAAAATAAAAAAAAATAATTGTTGGATAAAATTGTGCTAACATTAAAAATCTCCTCTTAACATAAATTTATATGGAACTCTAATACGAACTCATTAATGTCCTATCTAGTGTTGAAATTTTGGAAGAGATATCAATTCAACATGAATAAGAACAAGAGATACAAAATTTTCTATTTTCACCTATCGATCTTTATAGATGCCGAATCATTACCAGTTTTGACTCTTGTCAATTACTACTCCCTCTGTTTCAATTTATGTGAACCTATTTCCTTTTTGGTCAGTTCCTAAAAGAATGACCTCTTTTTATATTTAGTAACAATTTAGCTTAAACTTACAATTCTAACCTTAATGAGAAGCTTTTATAACCACACAAATACTCTGGGCCCCTTTTTGACTTGTTTAGGACCACAAATTCCAAAAGTCTTCATTTTTTCTTAAACTCCGTGCCTAGTCAAACAGGTTCACATAAATTGGAACAGAGGGAGTACTTTTCTTTCTCTCTTGGTTTTTTTATAGGTATAATTCTTTTATCTAAGCGTTAAATTGGAATTCACATATCTTACTCAATTAGCCGCGGTATGTATACTTTTCAAACTCTTTATATGCATTTTCGGTTTTTTTTTATTACCATTCTCTTTTCATTTCAAGATTCTAAAACTTGGAAGCTTCAAAGTAGAAAGATGGACCAAAATTCTCATTTGGGCCCTTATATTATTTTTCTTTGTTTCTTTTACACCTTAAACTTACTAACCAAATTAGTGGTGCTTCCTTACGATCATGTCTTTTGCATGTTAATTTCCATTTCAATTAACTGACAGGTTTGCCTTTCATCTTTATTTTATTACTCAAATAAATTTTTTATTAATAATGAACTAATTTTATTAAAATAAATACTCATTGATACAGGGTACACGCGCACCGCGCGTACCCTAAGACTAGTATGTATAAAATCACTTCAACCATTAAGTTAGACAATAGGAATTGAGATTCAATTATCAACTGAATCTTTTTGCTACTTCGTAAATTTTGCTAATGAATAGACCCATAGGGAGGACTTGGACATGTGTAGGATCCAACTGCACTAGGTTAGGCTCAAGGCTTGGAAAGGACCCTAGTTGTCGTAATAAAACCCAGCTTTCAACATTTCGAGAAAGCTGGGGTTTAGATGAATTTCAACAGTAAATTTTCAGATTCTAGCTAGAGTCTAGACTAGCTTTAACTTTTGGATTCACTTAAGCCGTGTCAAGAAATATCTTACAAATTGCTGCAGAAGTCATATATCTTTAATTATGAATGTTGTGCTTTTGTCCTCATAACTTTAAAGGGATAATTTACTACGAATTCTAGAAAAAGATGAGAAAAATTTTATACTTACTTCTTTGTTTTCTCTTTTAGAGCTCCTATCTTTTCCACAGGTGTCCTGTAATCAACAGAAAACTCAAAGGCATCACCCATATCAGGACTTCTGTAGAAATTGCTGATTGGCTTGACGGCCAAAACTGTATTTGGGTAGTATATCTTTTCGTTATCAAACCTCAAGAATACTGTGGTCAGGATATTCATTTCTTCAACAATCATCTGCAATTTGCAAGATAAAAGTGTGAATCAATAAAGAAAATGCAAAACAGCAAGAAGATGCAATTAGCAGACATTACCTGAACACCATCAATGACACATCGATCACCAACATCAAAAGGATGCATCACAAATACGAATATAATAGCTTCAAATATAGTCTTGCAAGTATTCCCAAAAATAAAAGCAGCTACCACGAGTTGTGACGACAGAAAGACAATCACTTTAGTAGTCGCTATCCCCACCAAAAGGAGCCATATGATGATAATTATGACAACCAGAATGCATGTCACGACCTTGTTCAATTGCTTCACAGCAGTTTTTGTATCATTCAAAGCATGCGATAGAGCTCTTCGTCCTTGATAAACCTTAACCTGATACGCCAAAAAGGACAAATGATTGATATGCTGAAATGACAAATACTCATTTCACGACTGTCTCAATTTCACGATTGTCTCAGAAGGAAAGCTCTAATTGTGCTCCCCTAATCACCAGAAAAATGTCTAGAATTACTTTTATTTTCTAGATCCCAATATTCTGCATCATGTTGGCAATTAAATATCAGATGAAATGGATCTAGTTTAAATCATGCCTAAAGTTATTCCAACCTCTTAACAATATGAGCATGGAGCATCTAGTAACCAAATCTGATTTAGATTCTTTTACATCAGTTTGCCAGGCATAATCCAGGAAAATGAGTAAGTTGTGAGCATACCACCCATTCCGTCAATGATTTCCTATCAATCTGTCCAGTTTCTGCCACATCTATCATGGGGAACACAATATCGACCTCTTCTTTAATCAAGAATCTCCTAAGGTCATACTCATCAATGTACCTAGACATCCAAAAAAAGGAATGTGAATCAAGAGAGATAACACTACAACAAAGAATGCTACAGGAGATCTAGTCGAAATGTGACAAATTAAAACATCAAAAGTAATGTTTAAAATGCCAGTGTTTTCTTACCTGGAACCGGGCGATGCAACATTCCTGAAAATGTGATAGGCAGCAGCAATTGCTTCCTCCTCATTGTTGATCTCCTTATCTGCTTGCTCACCACCTGCATCATAGTCATTCTCACCGAGCGAGCCAGAGATAGTGGAAAGTCCTGAGTTAGATATTACATCAATTAACGTTTTCATGGTCCATGCAGAGACCTTTTCTCGCTTCATCTGATGAAGTTTATTGATATCAATCACTGCCTTTTCTTTCTTTTCCTTCCCATCTTTTCCTTTCTTTGTTCTGCGGAAACTAAATTGACTGGCAGCACTATTTGATCTCCCCAACATCTGAGCAGACTCCATAACTGGGAATCCCGATAGGGTCAGTAGAATATACTGATGAAAAATTGACTCTTGAATCCGGTCAAAGAATGTGTTTACGTGGAAAGAGGCAGCCAAAATCTTTAGCAGCAAAGTCTTCAAGAGCCACAAGAATGCACCAATAAGCAAAGCTGTAATAGTCCAGGTAATAAAATTAGTAACCTTCTCAGCGGTACGCGACCGTTCCTCGTTTGAGAAGAGCAGAACCCATGTGAGAAGAACCAAGCTAAACCAAATGCAGACTTGAACACTTTTCTTTAAACCAAAGACAAAATACAACACCTTCTTCCTTAACAAAAAGTTCAATTCTATCAACAAGGCAACAAAATGTATAAACCACTTAGTAACCAGCATGCCACTAAAGGTCACCATAACAAGGACAATCCATTTCCAGATCCTCAAATCCCAAAGCTTCCAATTTTGGAACTTCTTTACCAATAAGCTAGCAAGTAAACATCCTAAAAGGAAAAGAAACAGCAGCCATTCAATCAGAACTTTTGCTTTAACTCTGTTATACTTCAACTTATTCCTTGAGCTCACTTTCTTATATATCTCCTCATCTTCATCCACTCCTCCAAAACCACCTGGTGATGCCATTAATGGTGTTCTTGGGGTTACTGATATAGACACCGTTCTTGTTGTCTCTTTAAATGTATTACTGGTACCCATTTTAGCAGTAGGAGAAGCATGGTTAGATACATTCCAATTGGGGGAACTTGCACTTGGCTCGGCAGCTTGTTCATTAAACATGTTAGCATCAATAGGTACAGATTGTTCGCCGAATCTTGATTTAGGTCTCGAATACGTGCATCTTGCAAGGGATTTTCGCCGAGTGAGAGTTTCAGTGGTGGGTATTTTGGGTGGTTTGTTGGGGCTTGGGCTTGGACTATACCTGGCAATTTCAGGTGAGGAATCACTGACTTGGACTGTTGGTTTTGGTGCAACAGGACTTTTAGAATCCTTTTGATCTCCAGAGATCATGACAACCACTTCATCACTGGGGGTTTTCTTGTTCTCTGACATGCTTATTTCTCCACTAAACTTTGCAGCCTTACCATTTGCATCCATTCCACCCCAAGTTAAACATCAAACACCTGAAGAAACAGAGAGAAACAGACAAGGGAGACACATGTGTCTTGATCATGCATAGTTCAATTTGACAATAAATATGCACCTTTCACTTAGTTGTAGCATTTATGATTATTGAAAGAATCACACATTGCAATAATGAAGAGAAGTGAATATTTGCAGGTACTAACTTTAAGTACAACAGTACTACTATGAAACTACAGATTCAATGCTTTTACCAAACCAAACCAACTTTTGATAAAACAGGCTCACAGAGCTACTCTTGGTCATCAATATCTAAATCGCTCAAGATTCAGCACACACACACACAAAAAAAAAAAATTATCCAGTTGATGATATTAGAACAACAAGGCAACAAATATTTTAGCAAAGATGCAAACTTTTTGGGATTATCCAATAGTATCAGTGATTTTAACACTGTAAAATGAAAATCTGGTTTGTACCCAAAAAACAGAAAATGATAAAAGAACCTTTTGCTACAAAACAAGAAAAGGGAAGTGGGGAAACAGCTATTAGAAAGCAAAGACTACTGACTAGTGTCTTATATAAACAGAACCATTGAACATAGTTGAAGTGAATATAGTAATAAAAGGGTGTCCTAATTAGACAAAGATTAAATACATAAAGTAAAGAAGAAAGAACAAAAGAACTTACAAGAATAGTAAGATTGAGAGAGGCCAGGGTTTCAAGAAAAAGGGGCAGTGGGTATTGAGAGGAGCTGAAGATAGTGGGAGAAGAGGCACATATTATAATGGAAAACAAATAAAGCTTTGGGGGAAGGGGAGACATATATACAGCAGAAATATTTGAACTAAGCCACGTGACTTTTGATTTTTGGTTGAGTGGAATGACAATAAAATAATAATGTGAAAAAGGCAATTGATCAGAGCCTCAGCTGAAAAAAGTAGTACAGTACTATTTGGACAATTAATAGTTGGACAGCTAGAAAAGTTCTTTGAACTTATGAAGCACTTTATTTTGTCAAGATAAAGTTGGCGTTTGGACATAAGAATCGTAAAGTTCCAAAAAATTATGAAAAATTTATTCAAGTGAAAATAGTATTTAAAACTTAAAGTTGTGTTTGGATATAATTTTCAATTTGGGTTGTTTTTGAAGTTTTGTGAGTGATTTGAGTGAAAATTTTGAAAAACTGCTTTTTGGAATTTTTCATATTTTTGAAAATTTGCAAAATGTATCTTCAAGTGAAATTTTAAAATTTTATGAACAAACGCTCATTTCGAAAAAAAATAAAATTTTTTTGAAGAAAAGGAAAAGTATTGTATGTCCAAACGGACTCTATCATTGTCGAAAATTTACATGACAAGTTACAACATTGAACGGTCGTTGGGTATTTCATCGGCATCTAGAACACTAATAATCATAATTCTTTATAAAATAAATGCAATCCTATATACCATTTAAATAAATAATCATTGCATGAAAATAAAAATAAAAATAAAAATAAAAATAAAAATGTACAGTACTTTTTTCTTTTTGCAGAAAATATACCATTTGGTCTTCATTACTTTAGTAAAATTTTCTTTTTATTTGAGTAAAATAAATGGAGTTTCAACTAACTTTTGTAGATTTGGACCGTAAAAAAAAAGATAAGAATACATAATTGAAACATATATTGATTATATTTATAACAAAAATTATAATTGGGAAAAAAATATGCAATATATAATAAGAAAAGATAAAAGAGAAATACAACTGGAACAAATAAATTATTATGTTTGATTAGTGATAATTAATATTAAAAAATACCCTATTTGGAAGTTAATTTTTCGATTTTTCTTCTCTCCAACACCCCTAAAAGAGAGTATATTCACACTCTTTGCCACATCAATAACTAGGAGGGTCAAGCATATCAAATTTTCTAGTTCGGGGAATATTAAAGACCACGTGAAATTTAAGGGGAACTAAATAAAAGTTGTCAAGTCTAAGGGTCCCGAAAATTTCTGCCTAATATATTCTAACAATTTCTTTTTCTTTTTGAATTATTTGCTGGTTCAAAGTTTAATTTGAAAAGCCAAATATAGCAAGAGTACATTACTATTTGCAGGAAAAGGGAAAAAATAAACATAAGAAATGTACTAGATTTTTTTTAAAATAAAAAGTCAAGAAAAATTATTTTATGGAGCATTATCTTGGTGACTTCAATAATATAAGAAGACTATTGTGAAAGCTAGTTCTTTTTTCTCCCTCTCTCTTTTGTGCAAACATTTTTTAGTCATTTTCTTTGAAATTTATTATTTATTCCCCAAAAACCCAGAGCTATAATAAAAGTTGTAGTTGCTTGATCTTCATCAGTTAGCGTCACCTGACTTTCTTACTTGTCCTTACATGTCACAAATATTCCTTTTTTTGTACTTTGCTCTATATCTTTTTGGTTTTTATAATTTCTACTTAAATGGACGAAAACCTTTTATTTTGACCAAAAGAAGAATATACGAACATTGGTTAGATGGGTAACCACTCTGTAAAATGATTTTCCTCACCCTAATTCTAATAATTGCACATTTGCACCTCTGGCATCAGCCTTCGGTTCAGTAAAATTTACTCGCACAAAGTGTGTGTTTGGGTGGGATTTAAATATTTTTCATGAACTCATTTTCCTCTAATTGGAAGAGAAAAATATTTTCCAAAACTCTTTTTCAACCTTCTTCACCATATTTCCCATCGCCACCAACTCACCCCACCCCACCTACCTACCCACCCTAAACCCCCTCCCCCACCCATCCCCACCCACTCCAACTTCGCTCACCACCCACCCTAAATAGAACTATTATTAAGAGTACTTTCTTTTCATGTTGTAGATAGAGTATTAATTTGTCATTTCAACAAAATGAGTATATTCTTTTCATGATATAGTATGTAAAAGTATTTTCTTTCATTTCAACAAAATGAGTAATTTTTTTATGATGTAGAAAAAAGTATTTTCTTTCATATCAACAAAACGAGTACTTTCTTTTCATGATATAGAAAAAATAATTTCTTTCATTTCAACAAACTACGTATTTTCTTTTCCTCGTGTAGAAAAAAAATATTTTCTTTTATTTTAACAAAATGAGTATTTTCTGTCACGATGTAGAAAAAGTATTTTCTTTCATTTCAAGAAATTGAGTATATTTTTCATGATGTAAAAAGCATTTTTTTTTTCATTCAACAAAATGAGTCATTTCTTTTCATGTTGTAGAAATGATACTTTCTTTTCAAAAAAAATAAAGTACTTTTTTTCATGATGAAAAAGTAAAGTAGCACATTAGGTCCTTTGGGTTTGTATGAATTTTGAAAAGAATAATTAAACTCTTGAAGAAAATAGAGTCTGCGAAGGGAGAGAGGAGGAGTACAGGAAACATGGAATTTTAAGGAAGGTGGATGTTGTAACGACCCGACCGGTTGTTTTGAGAATTAAAGTCTCGTTTGGCGGCACAAGGTCTTAAACAGCTTCGTATTATGTGTTATGACTTGTGTGCGTAGTCAAGTTCAGTTATCGGATGATTCGGAGTCAATTTTGGACTTAGGCGTGCGTCATAATTTGGGTTTGGAGGTCCGTAGGGTAATTTGAAGCATTTCTGCGAAAGTTAGAAAAGTTAAAGTTTTGGAAGGTTGAGAGGTTTGACCAAGAGTTGACTTTGGTGATATCGGGGTCGGAATGCGATTCTGGAGTTGGAACAGCTCTGTTATGTTATTTGAGACTTGTCTGCAAAATTTGACGTCATTCCGGATTGATTTGATAGGTTTCGGCGCGAGTTTTAGAAGTTGGAAGATTTGAAAGTTCATGAGTTCGATTCATGGTGTGATTCATAGTTTCGACGTTGTTTGAAGTGATTTGAGACATCAAGCGAGTCCGCGTTAAGTTATAAAACTTGTCGGTGTGTTTGGATTGGGTCCCGGGGGCCTCGGGTGTGTTTCGAATGGGCTACGGACCATTTCCTTCTATTTTTGGATTGCTGATTTTGTCATTCGGTTTCCTTCATCGCGTTCGTGTCCATGTATCCGCGTTCGCGTAGTGTAATTTTGGAGGATGAAATTCTTCTCACATTCTTCTGTCCGCGTTTGCGAAGGTATGCAATTCCCTTCTTCGCGTTCGCGTACTGCTTTACGCGTTCGCGTAGCTCAAACTTTTGGCCACCTGATTTTTCCTCTCCGCATTCGCGTGCATGTTGTCGCGTTCATGTAGTGCAATTGGTCAGCCTTCATTTTTCTTCTTCGCGGTCGTGCGTGATGTTCCGCGATCGCGATGCATTAAACCTGTGCAGAATATATAGTACTCTATTCCGAGGGTTTTTCCATTTTTAACATTTTTGGAGTTCTAGAGCTCGGTTTTGAGCGATTCTTTCTGGGTTTTTCAAGCAAATCAATTGGGTAAGTAGTGTTATTCACCTATAATTTATTATATTCCATGATTCTATCTTTATTTTTATCATTTAATTAGTGTTTTGAGTTGAGAAAAAATGGGGATTTTGAAGAAAACTTTCAAAATGTAAAATGATGATTTGAGGGACGAAATGGTATAGGAATTTGCTAATTTTAGTATGGTTGAACTCGTATCGGAATGGATGTTCGGGTTTTGTGAAATTTGTCGAGTTTCGAGGTGCGGGCCCGGGGTCGACTTTTGGGTTGATTTTTAGTTTTTTGATTAAAATTGAAGCTTTATTATCCGAAATAGTTTCTTATGAGTTTTATTTTGAGCCTTGAAGTTATTTTGGCTAGATTTGAACCGTCCAGAGGTTTTTTCAATCGAGAGGTTCATTTTAGAGTGACGGTCTGTCTTCTTTGAGGTAAATATCTTGCCTAACTTCGTGTGGGGGAACTACCCCTTAGGATTTGAATCTTTTATGCTAATAGTATCATGTAAAGTCCGTGTACGCAAGGTGACGAGTACATGCTCGGACTTATTTGTGGAAAGTTGACCTTTTAGGGCTCTTAGGTTCTTATGTTCATTAGACATGAAGTTGTTTCGTTATGTTGATTTCCCTATCTACTAGTTTCACCTCTACGTATTTTTAATTGAAATTAAATTGCTTCATGTTCCACCCTTATTGCCTATTTGACTCTCATGTGCCTTAACTGAAGTTGTTGTCTCTTTAATTACCATGCTATCTATTTCGTTGCTTATCCTTAATTGAGTTGTTGTATTGTTTCTGTAATTTGCTCAAACATAAAAGAAGTTAGATATCCTTTATCATAGTTGCCTCATCCTTATTTGGAATTCATGACTCATGCTGTCTCCCTTGTTGTTGAATTGTACTTTGTGAAGTTACTGTTACATACAAATTCTCCCTTGTTGAGCTACTCTTATTGTGACCGGTATTATCTATTGTATTTAGTCTTTGTGAGTTCGTTTCTACTGTTTCCTTGCGTTCTAAAGTTTTTAAGTTGATTTTACTTGTCTTATTATCGTGTATTGTTGTGGTTGTTGTTGTGGTACTCAGTTTGTTGAGCCGAAAGCTATGTTCGATTGTTATTGTGATGCATGAGGTTTCTGCTGTGCGGTTGTTATTGTGATGCACCACGTTTCTGCCGTGCGGTTATTATTGTGATGCACGAGGTTCCTGTCGTGCGGTTATAGTTGTATTGCACGAGGTCTCTGCCGTGCTATTGTTACTATTGATATGTGCACATGTAGTGTGATAAGGCGGGTATATATATATAGGTTGCGCATGTGACGAGACAAGGTGGGAATATTATTATGCACGTGTGGCGAGATGATGACTATAAAATATTCATATATTATATACTTAAAAATAAATTATTTTAAATAATATATATATATATATATATATATATATATATATATATATGTATGTATAATATGTCAATTAGTTGTATTTTCTAGTAATATTTTGCAAAAAATAAAAATATCATGGTAAAGCAAATAAAGGAATAAAAAAAGAAGCACGAGGCATGATGACATCCAAATCCACTACTAAAAAGTAAATGGACACGGTCGTATGCAATATAATTCACCCAACTATAAGACGGGGTCGCATCCCACAGAGAACAATATGTAGGCGATTAGAAATGTAAGAGAATTATCACTTGTTATGCAAAGCCGAACACTAAGAATTGTTTCGAGAAAATATTATAGCTAATTGCAAAAATGTAAACTAACCTAGATAGCTAGTAAAATGATCAATGGCTACAAGTATGGATGCATTGGGAATTACACTCAAGTGACGATCCAATGTACTTCACGATTTTTCAAATATGAGCGAGTTTATGTTAATTAGCCACGGGTAATAATTCTATCCAAAGACTAACAAGACTTCCTGATTGAATTATTCCTAAAACAATTAAGAGATTAAGCACACCCGGATATGGCTACAAGTAGTTCAATCATATCCCTAGGTAGAATCTATAAAATGAGGGTTAAAACCTCAAGTTCTTATTAATTAATCTTTCCCAACCCCAAATAATCTTTTCCAAAATTAATTCGAAGTTAATGGGCGAGTCCCAGGGTTAGCTAATCCCTTTGAAAACATTAAAGAACAAGAATAATTAACGAAACAATAACTCACTTCATAAAAGATAAAAAATCATTCAATACATAAGCACAATAAGATATTTAATCCACACTTTAATTATGAATATTCCCATAAACAAGATTCAAATGTTGAATAAATACAACACACTTAGATATTCAATACAAAGCAGGGAAATGAAGAAATGAGTACAAATGAGTAAGAAATTCTTAACCAAAATCTTCAAATCTCAAAACCCAAGTGTCTGTGCAAACCCTAGCTCCCAAAACTTGTTCTCTCTAGTCTTAGAGACTGAAAATATGCCAAAGATACTTTACAACTGAGCTAAGTCGGGTATTAAATTGTTTGGGGCAAGGAAATGTAAAATTACAGAAGTATCCAGAGCTGAAGCGCGATCTTCGCATTTGCGAATAAAAGTTCGCAATTGCGAACTTTGACTATCATGTTGACCATCGCATTTGCGAAGGTTGACTACCTGGTTTGACTTCGCATTTGCGAAGTCTTCTTCACATTTGCATTCAAGACTTGACTGGCTTGACTTCGCATCTGCGAAGCCTTTACTCGCATTTGCGAGCTCTGATTTGTTCGCATTTCCCAAGTCAATGTCGCTATTGCAACAACTGAGGCCATTTTCCAGATTTTCTTCTTTTCAGCTTCTTTTTGACTCGTTTCACTTGGTTTCTTCAAGATCACTTCTAAATTACATAGAACCTGTAATATAGAAGTAAACGACATTAAACACATGATTTTATCACTCAAACATAGCAAAAATCTAAGCTTGAAGACGAGATAAGTTGGTAAAATACCAACTTATCAAACCCCCAAACTCAAACTATTGCTTGTCCTCAAGCAATGAAAGCGATAAAATCTCCTTCCAAGCATTTAACTCAATAGTACATCAATATCATGCCAAGCCAAAAAGGTCTACTGTAAGTACAAACACATGACTTCGATTGGTACCAACAATTAACCCAAAGCATATGAATTACCAAACACTTCTCATGAACTTCATTACATTTCAAGTGCTTAAACACTACGCAAATCAAAGTGGAAGTCAAGTCATGACACTAAAGCTTCAAAATTTGCCTCTCTATCAAAATTATCTTCCCTCGTTCATTCTTTCCAATTGGAAATGGGATTAAATTCACAACTCAAATCTCATATGCCCTCACACTTAAGAGAGAATCCCACCCTCATAATTTGCAATTCAAAACATAAATGGGATATCTAATGGAAAGAATTAACTCTCACTCTCACAAAGATATTCAGATGCACAAAAGTAGTGCCATAGGCTTGCCCTTATTTTAATTTGCCGCCTATTCAAGAACATCCGGTTGGAGGTCCCATAAGGACTTTTTGAGCTTGTAATGTAGGTTTAGGGAATGATTGGATAAGCATTTGGGATACACGTGACTACACCCTCCTTGAACACTACTCACATTTGTCTTTCTTTTTGCACTTTGCTTATTTTTAAACCACATAGCCCTTATTGGCATCTAGTTATCAACATAGAATCACCTTAAAGTACCTCTCTAATTTTCTCAAGACTCCATATTAATATATCTACATATTAACACCATTTTTTTTGTATAGCTATTTTCTTTTGGAGCTTGAGTAATTTCATAAGAACACTTTGAGGTATACGTTTCTACACTCAATGTACAACCTTACCAATTTCCAACTTGACACCAACACCCCCAACTTAAGCTTTTAGCCTCATTCTCAATATTCAAGGAGGGACGGGTGCAAAAGAGGGAATTATTTCACAAAAGAGTAAAGGTTTGTAATGAGGTGGCCAAAGAAAAGGTTAAAGGCTCAAATGGGGGAAACTAGTGATTATATTTATGCAATGGTAGGCTTGAAAGGCTAAAGAGGCTTTTTCAAAGATCACAAAGAATGCCTAAGGTCATCCCTCCAACCAAACATAGTTAACATTAGCATTGAAAGACCAACCGGGCAAGTTCTAGACTACAAATAATGCAAAAGAACTTCACAATAAGTCTCACCACACATGGCACATGAAAACTCAAGTGGAATACAAATCCAAAATCCAATTAAAACCAATGAATCTCAATGAAGTTACGTATAGCCTAAGAAGCTATTTAGTGAATCAAAGAACCAAAATTTGAAGCTAAAAAGACTTTTACTTCGATCATTTTTCTTTTTCAAGGATCAAAAATTCATATGCCGAGGTTTAAATCGTGTTGGTACCAAGCAAGCCACAACTTGGTCAATGGGCTCATACCCCACTCAAACCACTTATTCTTCCCAAATTAACAAAAACTATATCTAAACTACAAGAATAATTCCCTTAAGAAAGTCGCCTAGCTATCCATCATCGGAAAAAGTCGACAAAAATTTACTAAATATTACCCGGTTCAAGAAGAAAATTGGCATCCTCGGAAAAAGAACCGTGGTACAAAGAAAACCAAGGATATCGCCAATAAATAAAACATACTATATATTAAAAAAAAAATTAAGAAGCTAGTAAACATACTAATATAACACATCACATGAAAACAAACAAAGTACAAATCTACCATATCCACAGTTATCCACAATTATACAAGATCAACAGTTATACAAGAAGCCACCGCCAACTAAAGATGTTGCAATGTCCCCAATGCAACTAAACATAATAGAGTAAAATGGTGGAAAGTGCTCCCTGAATACTGTATCAGGTGCTCTCCTCGCCGTCTGACTCAATAACATCCTCATCTCCTTCTTCCTCGGACCAATGAAGTGGAACATCATCATCTTCTTCCGGCTAGGTCGATGGCACTCGGTATTGAGGCTTTAGGACTTTCCACAGCCCCTTCACACCCTTCCACATGCGGGTGAAGAATTTATCTCTTTTCTTCTCCCTTTTCTTCATCCTCGTGTGTGCCTTTGCCAGATTGTCATGAGAACTACTCAACTTACCATGCGCCGTGGCCAGATCAGTGTATGCCTTCTCTAGTGTCTTAAGGTGATCCCCTGCTTCTTTTGATCATCAAGATACTTTTGAAACTCTTTCTTTGAAATGAATGCAGCGTGTCCCTCAGATGTTTCTCCAGGTCCCTGTGGAAGGCCAGATACTAGGCCATGAATTAGCCGCATTTCCTCAGTAAGCATAGCAAATGGTCCTCCTGCAAAAGATGATGGCTAGCTACCCTGATCGATCTGAGAAGAGACCCCAACTTTCTCTTTTTGATCTTTACACCGCTTCCCTCTCCTCTTTTCTTCAATGGATTGAGAGGTTTTCCCGGCTCTATCTAGTTGTCTCCCGAATCCTCCTCCACCCCAGCAAGTTGGCACAATTCAGTGATAAGTGATGGGAATATCAATGATGTACTATTTTGAATCCGATACTCCCTCAGTTCACTGATGAAGATTTCACCAACATTTAGTTGAATACCATCAAGGATGCAGGCTATCATTTGAGCTCTTGTAGCCGGTACATTCCATATATTCGACACGGGGGAGATGCGACTGCATATGATGGCCAGCCATATTTTTGCTTCGGTAGTGAACTCTTTGGATGTGATCCCTCTCTTCTCAGCTGCCCATGGAACATCCGCACCCGGGCATAATTTGGACACCAACCACTCCCCTGAGGCACAGTCTTTTGCACGGAATGGGGCCATGTCATGGTCTGGCAGGTGATACACTTGATTCACAGCTTCAGCTCCAAAATGCACCATTTTGCCGCGAATTCTCATCTTTGGCTTCCTTAACCTGATAGCTGGGAGATTTGCGTAAAACTCCCTCACCCATTGCTCATTAGCTCGGCAAGGTTGAGGGGCAAAACAGTTCCATCCCATGTTTACAAGCCTTTGATAGAACTCGGGAAGACGTTCCGGGATGTTGTCCAGCAATATACAACTTTACGGGAGCAACTTCTTCGAAATCATCTCAGCATAGTACCGTTCCTGGCATTCCAATGACACGAACCAGTGTTGGTCATAGTTCTCCTCAGCTTCCAAGGGGTTGTCATTTGCGGATTCTTCGGAGTTAGAGCTCATTTTCAGCTTATGGTACCTGTAAACAAATGATTGGAGTAAAAAAATGGTATGGCTATGAAGAACATAAGTCAAATATGCCAAAGGAATGATTAGACAGTCAAAACCCAGCCTTAGAAAAAATTTCAGGATTTTGAAATCTGCAGGTGCCTGCTCTCTGATGTCGCAATTGCGACATTTTCTTCGCAATTGCGAAGTTAACAGGATTGCACAGTGATCGCAATTGAGAAAAATTCTTCGCAATTGCGAAGGTAGCAGGATTAGACAGTTCTCGCAAATGCGAAAAAATCTTCGCAATTGCGAAGATGGTCAGGGCTGCCAGGTTTTGCAATTGCGGCCACCAAGATTTTCTCAGAGAACAGTCCTAAGCCCTAAAATTGAATACAAGCATACTTCTAGATAACCCAATCACTTTTGAACACAAAATCATGCAATAAACTTCATAGACAACCATGAATAAAAAAAATATCAATGACTCGGCCAAGAATCTCATTCGAGCCTTTCATTGATCACATAGGAAGCACACAAGACCACTCCTAATTTAACAAGGCCATGGGTACTCAGACTTCCCCATTTTCACAGTAAAGAAATGGACTCACACTCTCAACCAACCTCACCCAGAAATCAACATACGATTTGAACAATTTTTAAACAATTTCGGGCAGAGGAATAGTACCCATTTGAAACCCTAGGTTTTCAGAGATAACTGAGAGAAGAAGAAGAAGAAGAAGAAGAAGAAGAAGAAACGATTAAGCTTTCATACTTGGATGCTTGCACTTAGGAGTGAAAAATGGTGGACTTTGAGAGTTAGTAGAGTGAGGAAGATGGTCTTTTGAAGAGCCTCAGATTTTCTAAGTTTTGTTCAAAGTGAAACAAATTTACCCGTTTAAGCCCTCTGATGTCGCATTTGTGACACAATCTTCGTAATTGCGAACCTTATTAAATCCTGCAGTTGTCGCAAATGCGAAAGATCCTTGGGTTTTGCGATGGGCCAGGTTCGCATATGCGAACAAATGGTCGCAAATGCAAATGCTGGTGCTTCTGTAATTTTCAGCTACTGGTTTTCGTGCTCTCCGTCGCCCCAACCTACGCAGATCAACTCCAAAAAATCTGAAACTTGACAGATTAGTCAAAAATAATATTCTAAGCTATTCTAAAAAAGAAAATTTCAAAAATGACCAAAATTTTTGAAAACGATGGGTTGCCTCCCACCAAGCGCCGCATTTAACGTCGTGGCACGACGCAAATCACTTTACCACTTTTCTCGCCACTTTGACGATACAAATTGGGCACCCAACTTGGAATCAAGCTTGTGACCACGAGTGGTGGGGGTGGTAAGTTGATGATCAAGCCAAACCTCAATTTCTTTATTTTGCATTTCTTGGCTTTCATATGAGGAATGTCATTTTGCCTTTTTGTTCCCTCAAATTGTGAAATGTATGGCCTTTGTCTTTCCTCCTCGCAATTCCTCATTGACTCGTGTAGTTCAATTCCCATATCACCACATAATTCCAACGTTGAAAAATGCTTGGAATATGACATCAAACCTCCAAATTTTAGTTCTTCCCCGATTTTGACATCCTCTTTTTCCCCCGAACTAGAGTCAATCTCAACCATATTTTCATTTACACCGGTTGACTCTAATTTTAAATTTTTCTTGGCATCACTAACACTCATGGAGTTGGTTGGCGGATGTTCAATTCTTGATTCCTCAAAGTATAGCTCACTTTCTTCCTCGTAGTTGGACTCTTCTTGATTCTTTCAACACTCTCAAGTTGGTGGGCATAGTGAGCCTCAACCAATATTTTCATTTGATCTTCCAAAGTGTGGATATGTTCATCATTGTCAGTCAAGCCTTGTTTCAAGTCCACGAGTGCAAAGTTGTGCTTCTCCTCATTTTCAAGAATGGTCTCCAACATGAGCATCATCTTCTGATTTTGAGCATTTGATAGTTCTTCTTGGTTTTGATCAAGTGCCAAGGAAGGATTTTCGGCTTCCACATCTAAGGAAAATTCTTGGTTATAATTAACTTCCGAGGCTTTTTGGACCTCTAAAGCTTCAAGCGTTTCTCCCATTTGTGAGTGCAACCTTTAAAGCGCCAAGTCAATTTTGGAGACTATTTTCCAAAAGCTCCTCCAAGACACTTTGCTCTTTATTTTCTCCTTCAATTAGGCATTCTAATATGAGCTTGAACTCTCCATTTTGACCATGCTCAATTTCTTCCACCTCCATATCCCTATAAATTTCATCACAAAAAGTAGAATCATCATAGCGGGGGCTTGGGGAAGGGAAGGACAAATTAGCACAATACTCCCAATGATCATTTTGACGATCACACTTATCAAAAATACTCCACTCATGGGTTTGAGATTGAGCGCACAATCCACCTCCGGGAGAATTTAAACAATTTTGCCACGAGTGTGGTCCTCCACAATAAGGACAAGGGTCATCAAAGTATGAACAACTACCATCCGACCAATTTTCATTATATGATGCCATTTTTCGAAATTAAGAAATTCAACAAGAAACAAACAAGAAAAATAGACCAAGGTAAGAAAAATTAATTACACAAATATTCAAAAGTTTGAACCAAAGCATTTACGCTTATTTTGCAAACAACCTAATTACGCCAAATTGTTCCCCGGCAACGGCGCCAATTTTGATGACGTCCAAATTCACTACTAAAAAGTAAATGGACACGGTCGCATGCAACATATTTTACCCAACTATGATTTGGGGTCGAATCCCACAGAGAACAATATGTAGGCGATTAGGAATGTAAGAGAATTATCACTTGTTATGCAATGCCGAACACTAAGAATTGTTCGAGAAAAATATTATAGCTAATTGCAAAAATGAAAACTAACCTAGAAAGCAAGTAAAATGATCAATGGTACAAGTATGGATGCATTGGGAATTACACTCAAGTAACTATCCAATGTATTTTACGATTTTACAAATATGAGCGAGTTTATGTTAATTAGCCATGGGTAATAATTCTATATTAGCTTCTTCCAAAGACTAACAAGACTTCCTGATTGAATTATCCCTAAAACAATTAAGAGATTAAGCACACCCAGATATGGCTACAAGTAGTTCAATCCTATCCCTAGGTAGAATCTATTAAATGAGGGTTAAAACCTCAAGTTCTTGTTAATTGATCTTTCCCAACCCCAAATAATCTTTTCCAAAATTAATTCGAAGTTAATGGGCGATTCCTAGGGTTAGCTAATCCCTTTGGAAACATTAAAGAACAAGAATAATTACAGAAATAATAACTCACTTCATAAAAGATAAAAAATCATTCAATACAT
Source organism: Nicotiana attenuata (assembly GCF_001879085.1). NCBI lineage: Eukaryota > Viridiplantae > Streptophyta > Magnoliopsida > Solanales > Solanaceae > Nicotiana > Nicotiana attenuata. The sequence continues at coordinate 129,827 of NW_017671858.1, forward strand.
AAGCACAACAAGATGTTTAATCCACACTTTAATTATGAATATTCCCATAAACAAGATTCAAGTGTTGAATAAATACTACACACTTAGATATTCAATATAAAACAAGGAAATGAAGAAATGAGTACAAATGAGTAAGAAATTCTTAACCAAAATCTTCAAAACCTAAGTGCGTGTGCAAACCCTAGCTCCCAAAACTTGTTCTCTCTAGTCTTAGAGACTGAAAATAAGCCAAAGATACTTTACAACTGAGCTAAGTCGGGTATTAAATGGTTTGGGACCAAGAAATGTGAAATTACAGAAGTACCCAGAGCTGAAGCGCGATCTTCGCATTTGCGAACAAAAGTTCGCAATTGCGAACTTTGACTATCCTGTTGACCATCGCATTTGCGATCAGAACTTCGCATTTGCGAAGGTTGACTGGCTGGTTTGACTTCGCATTTTCGAAGTCTTCTTCGCATTAGCGATCAAGACTTGACTGGCTTGACTTCGCATTTGCGAAGCCTTTACTCGCATTCGCGAGCTCTGATTTGTTCGCATTTCCCAAGTCAGTGTTGCAATTGCGACAACTGAGGCCATTTTCCAGATTTTCTTCTTTTCATCTTCTTTTTGACTCGTTTAACTTGGTTTCTTCACGATCACTTCTAAATCATATAGAACCTGTAATATAGAAGTAAACGACATTAAACACATGATTTTATCACTCAAACATAGCAACAATCTAAGCTTAAAGTCGAGATAAGTTGGTAAAATACCAACTTATCAAGGCATCATGGCAAAAGAATCACGAGGAATCATGGTAAAAGAAGCACGAGGCATCGTGGCAAAAGAACCACGAGGCAACAGGGCAAACGAAGCTTGAGGCAACATGGCACCTTATGAGATTTTATTTCTATAAATAGTATGTCATATTTGTATTGAAAGGAGGAGATTAGACGTGCCAATTAACAACTTTTTCTCTAACTTTGGTCTCTGCTTCTTTCTTTATCTATTTCACTTTTCTCTTGTAGTTTTTGGATTTTCTAAGAGTACTGATAGTATTTTAAGAATTCCTTTCTTTGTGAGATTTGAATACTCCATAATGGAGTAATCTCTTTTGTTGGGATAGTTGATGAAGCTCGATATCGTTATAATATTAATCTCAATTTTACTACATGCTTGACCTGAAACTTTCTATTTGTATTTCTATACTGTGCTGGAATATTAGTTTTAATTAATTATTATCACTTCTATCTATTTATTCTCCAAAGTTAGTTGTATGTCAATTTTGTAATTCTTACGAAGCAAAATTACGATAACTATTGGGTAAAATAATAGAGTGAGACTAATTCTTATTAAGATATTATTCCAAGTATGTAATCTTACTTACTTCCATTCTAATTCTCACGGGGGAGTTGTAGTTGGCAAGATTATTGATTTTTAGTAAAAAGTTATGCAAGAGGTTTTTGCTATATTTTAGCACAATTCAGCCAAGAAAATTATTTCAATTTAATCATCATGAGTCATATATCAATTGATTTACATAACCTCGCGGAGTGTTATTAATTGATTATTTCTTAGTGAGCAAAATAAAATTGTATTAGCAATAAATAGTTATTTCTAAGAGAAATACATGTAGAAGCTAAGATTTTATTATTATCACGCTATCGAGTAAATTCAATGATTCCCAGCTCTTTTTATCTATAAATCTTCCAAAAGTTGTTTTGTTTCAACATAAGCAATTTAAATTTTCAACAAATAAAACTTCATCAATTTGATTCTCTCAAAGAGTAGTAAGAATATTATAAGTTTGCAGTTAGATTCTCCAATGTCTGTGGCCCGATATCATAAACTATACTAGAATTTGACACAGCACGAGTAGAAAAATCTTATACGTATTGGCCTCGTCACAAGACAAGGCGGGCATTTACTTTATTATTGCGCACGTGGCGAGACAAGGTGAGCTATGTCCGTGATTGATTTGTGATGACTTGTGATGGCCTGGGGGCATTCTTGTTGTTGATATTTGTGTAGTGGCGCACCTACTTGTGTGAGTTTTATCTTGTGGAAAATTATGGGAAAACATTCTTACGTGCTGTCCATTTTGTCTATATTTACTAGCTAGCATGAACTGTGTTAGGACACTTGCACAAGCATACACGTAGTCAATCACTCCTATCTGTTTAAGAGGATGTATCCTGATATTTTTGAGTATTGATGCACATCCTTGTCTACTTGCCTTCTATGTGAGAACGGTTCTATTGACATGTGAGTTGTCCGTGCAAGTTACTAGTTGAAATGAGCGCACAAGATGTCAAGTGTTTAGGGTTATCAAAGTGAGACCCATGACTTGCGAATATAATTGAGGTATGGTACCTCGTGGAGACGACTGAATAGACCTGATGTAATAGCGGTTATTCTTGTCGAGTTGCTACTTGTCTTTCCTTAATGTGTTTTCATCGGATTTAGATTGTGATCAGCTTACTCTACTGTGTTATTACTTGTTGTGCTTCGCCGCTAATTGTTACTTCTATTTCTCATTTAAAGCGCTGTGTCATTATTGTCATTATGCGTAGTTTTGTAGAGATATCATACTCTGTTAGTTCTCCACTTATACTTGTTTAGGTTATCTGGTCCAGTAGGTGTCTTGACTGTCCCTCGTCACTACTCCACCGAGGTTAGTCTTGATACTTACTGGTACCGTTGTGGTGTACTCATACTACGCTTCTACATAATTTTGGTGCATATCTAGGTATTTCGAAGTCAGTCGATCATTAGCTAGTTGTGCGAATTTTTGCTGTGGAGACTCAAAGTAAACCTGATGCTGCATTCGCAGGCTTCGGAGTCACCTTCTTATGTTGTTTTTACACTGTTTATCCTTATCTCAAAACAGTTGTATTTAGAGGTTTCTGGCAAACTCTGTAGAGCTTATGACTTGTACTACCAATTTTGGGATTGTAATTTCTATACCGAGATTTTTTCTCCGTATTTGTAAATCGTTGTTTATTATTGCTGTTATTTCAGTAAATTTTAGGCTTACCTAGTCCCTACGACTAGGTGCCATCACGACCTCCTACGAAGGGAGATTTGGGTCGTGAAAAGTTGGTACAAAGCTCTAGGTTCATAGGTGCTACGAGTCATAAGCGAGTTTAGTAGAGTCTTGCAGATCAGAGACGTCTGTACTTATCTTCGAGAGGCTACGGAACTACTAGGACAGTTTCACTTCTTTCATTCCTATCATGGAAGTTTATTGATCTTAAGGTTTGAGATTTTATCATTTTATTCTCTCACATATGGTGATGGCACGAGCTGCAGTTACTGATGACGCTGCTCTTGGAGCAGGTGTTCGCTACGGGCAGAGTCAGAGGCCGACGAGGAGCACATACCACAACTAGAGCACCTACCAGAGCAGCACTTGAGGAGCCGCCAGTAGATCCGGTTGAGGGACAGGTACCGAAGGCGCCTGTTGTTACCCCCGGACTTCAGGAGACCTTAGCACAATTTTTCAGCATTTTTGGTACATTGGCTCAGGCGGGGTTGATTCCGGTTGCACCAGCTACTTCATAGATCGGGGGAGGGACTCAGACTCCCGTCGCCCATACTTTAGAGCAGCGCGTTCCCATTGGTCAGGCTCCAAGTGTCGTGGCGACACATCCTGTGGTTCTAGTTCAGCCCGTGAATAGGGCAACAACATCTGAGGAAGTGCTTCTTAGACTTGCAAGATTCAAGAAATATGACCCTCCTACTTTCAGTGGTTTGGCTTCAGAGGGTGCACAGGGTTTTCTAGAGGAGTGCCATCGCATTCTCCGTACTATGGTATTGTAAAGACGAGTGGGGTTGCTTTTACTACGTTCCAACTTAGAGGGAAAAATTATCAGTGGTGGTGGGCGTATGAGTTGGGTAGCCCGGCCGATGCAGCTCCACTTTTATGGGCTCTGTTTTCAGAGATGCTCCTGAGAGAGTTTTACCTCAGTCCCTTCGGGATGCTTGGCGCGCGGAGTTTGAGCAGCTGTGCCAGGGCACTATGTTAGTGTCAGAGTATGCCATTAGATTCAGTGATTTGGCTAGAGATGCACCTGCGTTGGTCACTATAGTTAGAGAGCGAGTCCGTAGATTCATTGAGGGGCTCAGGCATGATATCCGGTTCAGCATGGCTTGGGAGTTGGAGTCGGATGTTTCGTTTCAGCAGATGGTAGGGATCGCTCATTGATTGGAGGGTATGTGGGACCAGGAGAGAGAGGACAGACAGGGCCAGGAGAGAGAGGGAAGGCGAGGTCAAGAGGGAGAGGACAGTGAGACTAGGAGGCCTCACAGACCGGGGAGATCTACTGGTCCTTATTTTTGAGGCAGGGTATGACATGGTAGAGGTTTTATGGGTCAGCCAGTTCAGTTTGCACTTCAGGCTTTGCACGGTGTTTAGGGTACTCAAGGCTCTCAAAGTACCCGTACTGCACAGTTTCCATAACCACGTCAGCATAGAAGTTGCTTCGAGTGTGGAGATACCAGCCACATGGTGAGAGATTGTCCCGGACTCCGGACAGATGTGTCACAGCGGGGTATTTAGGCGAGTAGAGGGCGCCCAAGAGAGGGAGGCCCGACCCGTTAATGTGTTCCATATAGTAAGTTTGAGGTCACGACGCCACACGATGTCAACAGGTATGCTTTTGATTTGATATAGAGAAGCACTATTTGTATTTTTGTTTCGGTTCTGCTCATCGGGGTGAGTTCCCCTATTTTTTGCTCCACCTATGGGTGAGTTCATGATTTAGCATTCTGCTTATATATTTTTCCTTATTCAGAGATTCTACAAGTGGTAGCCCGTGTCTATAACTTTGTTTATTTATTATTGAGGGTTACGAGACCAAGAAGTGAATCCCTGTTGTCCATCACGGTAGGTTTTGATGTGATTCCCGAGTAATTTGGTTACGATTGGTGATTTAGATGCTCCACCAGTGTGGGAGCCAGTACGTGTTGTGATTTTATTGGCGGAATTGAGTTAGTGGAAGGTTCCGGTTGGTATAATGTGTATTCTACTAGTGATTCAGAGTTGAGGGTGAGACCCTCTTGATTTCATATGATTTGATATGTTTGAGCCGGGCTGCGTGCCGCGGTGAAAGTTATATCGGGATGAGATCCTTGTGATTTGTTCATATACCTTGATTCTTCCTTGTAAATTGATTCGTAGGATGGTATTGATAAAGAGTTGTGCTTGTCGGGCTTGTTTGATATTTCTCTTATGCGTTTCTCCTTACGTATTCAGTCATTTTTGTGTTGTGCTTATTTGAGTTTTAGCTTGTGTGGTATGCACCCAGTGGAGTTAGATGTGACTTGCTAATTCGGGTGAATAGTTATAATGTCTTCGTGTTTCTTGCATCATTATCAGCGTTGTGGGGGTTTGAAATAGGGTTTTAACGGATATGAGGCTAATTGCCGGTGCTGGATTTGATTCGGGCAGCTATTGTAATAAGAAATATTATTATGAGCCTATATATGTGATGTTTCACGTTATGTGGTTGTACTTTGTAGGTGTCGGCATAAGTTGTTGCAGCTAGTTGAGGCTGATACCGTGTGTGAATGTAGGAACCGGGTCTTTTAAAGATGAGCAGATGGTTGAAAATTTCGGCTCTAAGGCTTAATGGTATTGGTGGAAGGGATAAATTGCAGTTGAGATGGTGTCGTCAGGCTTGTGTGGATTGGGGTGAGGTGGGGTTACCCACGGGTGTATGTTGGATGAATGCATTCAATGATTTAATGACTTCGAGATGATTCTTGGCACGTTCGAGGACGAATGTTTGTTCAACCATATAATATTCAAATAATAAAGTTGGTCAGAAATGTGTCGACATCTCAAAGAATTAAGTCCTACATGCATATAAAAGAATCATAAATTTCTAAAAACAAAAAATCTACGGCAATAACATGGAACCAATTTGAACAAAAGAATTTTATTTAACACGAGTTTAACTAAAATACATCAATAGTTTAAAGAAATATTTATACTATTAGGTCATCCAAAATTTTTTTACATATAATCCTTCTTCAAAAGGTGAGATCTATTATATGCTTTAGCATTTAAAGATGACTTTCTAATGTGAATATTTTTTTGTCACGATTTGATTTCCCACCTTCGGGATCGTGATGGCGCCTAACTTTTTAAAATGCTAGGCAAGCCAACAGATAAAGTTTTAATACGCTAACCACTATCCAAAACAGTACATAACAATAATTAAGCCAAAACAAGGTAAATAAGTGCGGAAATTTATAATAATCCGAGTACTAATACATAGCTACCCAAAATCTGGTGTCACAATCCACGAACGTCTAAGAGTCAGTACAAATACTGGTTTAAAGAAAATACATCTGTTCTGGAAATAAAAGAAAACAGGGAAACTAGGATAACTGGAAGGGGACTCCAGGGTCTGTGAACGCCGGCAGATCTACGGGTCTCCTGATGGACAGAAGGCAGCAACCCAACTTAGATCAACACGGTCTAGTACCGCAATCTGCACAGAAAGTGTAGAGCGAAGTATTAGTACAACCGACCCCATATAGTGGTAAGTGCCGAGCCTAACCTCGTCGAAGTAATGACGAGGCTAGGACACGGCAATAACATGAACCTGTGCAGTCAAATCATATACGAGAAAATAACAACAATGGAAATTAAGCATATAGTAACGGGAAGGGGGAAAACATGCTGAGGGGAATATCAAATTCCTAAAGTAGTACAGTAAAGAAACGTAGTAAATAACATGCTTTGCACCAACGAAAGTAATAATATAGCAAACAAGTGCACGGCATCAACCTTCGTGCTTTGTCTCTCGTCCTCAACATAAGAAGCAATAGAAACGGCACGGCATCACCCTTCGTGCATTAACTCTCTCATAACATGGCACGGCATCACTCTTCGTGAAGTGTCACTCACAGAATATTGCACGGCATCACCCTTCGTGCATTATCACTCCCTCAGAACATATTGCACGGTATCGCCCTTTGTGCTTTAACACTCTCCCTCACCCAAACAACAGAACAATAACGACCCGGCAAGGGAATTATCAATAACAAGCTTCGTTTCAATATTTAACTTCACAACATCAATCTCAACTTGAGTCAATACTCAACCGATATCTAATTCCAGGAAAATATGATAAGAATTTTTTAACATGAGGAATAACCAGTTTAAGCATGAACAGTACGAATAAGGAATACAACAGCACAAGAATAAGACTAACTCGCATGCTATGACTCGACAACAACGTATAGATACTCGTCACCTCACCTATACGTCGTACTCAACAACCAAACACATAGCAAATAAGGCAACAATACCTAATCCCTCAAGCTAAGGTTAGCCACAACACTTACCTCGATTCCACGGCCAAACTCAAGCCTCAATTACCACTTTTCCTCTAGATTCAACCTCCAATCCACTCGTATCTAGTCATGATTAACTTAATAACATCATTTACCGCTATAGAAATCAATTCCAATGTATAACTATAAGTTTCCCAACATTTTCCCCAAAAAGTCAAAAATCGACCCCGGGCCCGCTTGGTCAAAATTCGAAGTTCGGACCAAAACCCGATTACCCATTCACCCCCGAGCCCGAATATACAATTGATTTTGAAATCCGACCTCAAATTGAGATCTAATTCCCCAAATTTCGAAATTCCTAATTTCTACCCAAAATCATTCAATTCCACCATGAAAACCCTAGATTTTAGGATGAAATCTTGTAAAAAGATGAATAGATTGAAAGAAATGAGTTAAGAATCATTTACCTATGATTTGGGGAAGAACTAGCCCTTGGAAAATCGCCTCTTGAAGTTCAGGTTTTGAAAAATGGGAGAATGAATGAAAAATCCCGTCTAAGTCCAAACTTATTAGCTGCAGATGTCACATTTGCGACCTAAGCTTCGCATTCGCGAAGCTCGCAAATGCGAGAAAGGCATCGCAAATGCGAACCTGTCGCATTGCTGCTGCTGTTGCAAATGCGAACCATTTGGTCGCAAATGCGAAGGTCCCTCCCCAGACTCACTTCGCAAATGCGAAGGTTTATTCGCATTTGAGAACATGGGCTGGCCCAGCTTCTCTTCGCATTTGCGATGAGAAGCTCGCAAATGCGACCTCATCAGTAGTCGCAAATGCGAACCTTGACCTCACATTTGCGAGGTCTGAGGCCTGCAACACTGCTGAAGAACACCAACAACTTTTCTAAGTTCCAAATTACTCTGTAGCCTATCCGAAACTCACCCGAGCCCTTGGGACTCCAAACCAAACATGAACACAAGTCTTAAAATATCATACGAACTTGCTCGTGCGATCAAATCGCCAAAATAACACCTAGAACTATGAAATTAACACCAAATTGCATGAAATTTTCAAGGAAGTTCAAAACTTCTATTTTCTCAACCAAAGGTTCGAATCACGTCAAATAAACTCCGTTTTTCACCAAATTTCACAGACATGACTTAAATATTATATTAAACCTATACCGGGCTCCGGAACCAAGATACGGGCCCGATACCGACGAGATCAAACATTAATCGATTTCTTTAAATCCTTAGATTTTCAGTTTAATAATTTTCATCAAAAATTTATTTTTCGGGCTAGGGACCTCGGAATTTGATTCTGTGCATACGCCCAAGTCCCATATTTTACTACGGACCCTCCGGGACCATCAAAATACGGGTCCGAGTCCATTTACTCAAAATATTGACCGAAGTCAACTAAAATTAACTTTTAAAGGTAAAAATTATTATTTTCTCAAATTTTCACATAAAGGCTTTCCGGAAACGCGTCTGGACTACGCACGCAAATCGAGAAGAAATAAAATAAGGTTTTGAAGGCCTTGAAACCCCGAATTGGGTTCTAAAATACAAGATGACCTTTCGGGTCATCACATTTTACACTTATAATATAAGTTAAACTCTTTTAATAACATTTTTCGGATTGTATTTTTGCAAAATGACTATTCAAAAGGTTGTAACTTTTGAGGTTCTTCTTGATCTTTAAAAATTTTGTACTTAGAGATCTAGGATAACATTTTTTTATGGGAGTAGTATTAAGGTTGAATGATTTTGATAGCTTTTTGGATGTAAGTACTATTAAGGTTGTATGATTTTCAGTTTTGTTTCTTTTCCTAAGTACAATTTAACAACCAGTGAATGTAACGTATTAAAAGTATCATCAAACTAACAAAATAGTACTAAATTCAAGCATAAAAGAATTGCATGATTTTGCATGAAGCGTCGTTAAAGTAACATGCCTGAATGTAATAATCCACAATTATAAAAATTATCAAGAATTAAGCAGAGTGATGCATATCCCTAACATTAAAGTAGTACCAACAAAAGTTGTACGCAAGTAAGAAAAATACTAATGTTTTTCAAAGCAATGAAACAAGGAGTACACATAAAGCGCCATTGAGTTCTAAAGAAAAACGCAAGCACAAAATAAAATTATAAGAAGAATAGATTCGCCCAAACCATAAGGTGTACCAATAGATAGGATAGATCCTTGAAAAACCCACATCATCAATCGCAACAAAACAAAGACTGCATACTCAAATTTATAAACTAAAGCGTCAAATATTACTATTTAGCGTAATATCAAGTCCAAAATCAGACTAATTTAAAGTCGGTAAAGCAACATAGTAGAGAGTCTAACCTGATAAACAATAGAGTTGTTGGTTGTGGTAAAACTCAATGTTTCGTTCATTGTTAAGATCCTTTTAGAAATGGTTTTCTAGCCTATATGATTTTGTTAAGACTCAATAGTAAGACGCAATCTCAAAATATTAGACAAAGAAACATAATAGATTAGTTATGTTATGTAAGGAAAATTTATATAATGTAAAATCTTAATTGATTTTGGTTAGAGACTATGCGTCCACCAGACTGTATAGAGAACCGGGTTCTCTGTGTGTTTCCTCTGAAAGTACTGATGAACCAAACTGTATAGGGCTCTGGTCCTTTATCAGTTTGGTACAGTGTTAAGTTTGTGTGAGTCCACCAAATAGAAGAGTACCTGGTTCTTTATCGGGTTCTGCAGTGAATGCTAGTAAAGCTGAATGTAAATAAGGCCGTGGATTTTTACGTGGAAATATCTCACACAAGGGGATAAAAAAACCACGACCAACACCAGTAGGCTTTTAACTTCACTAACTTGCAATCTCCCTATTACAAGCCACTTTACAATAACTCTATTGCAAAGACTTCAACTGACTTGTGATGCTCTCATCACAAGCCACTCTATAACTATCCTAGTTACAAAGAATTTGACTAACTTGTGGTATTTCCACCACAAGCCACTTTTTCACACTACGGTTACAAAGGCTTTGACTAACTTGTGATATTTCCACCACAAGCCACTTTGTCACACTACGGTTACAAAGGATTTTTCGTTTGACTCAACCTAATCAATGCTTCAAAGAAAGCTAGATAGGAGTTACAATGAAGAACACATAACAAAGGCTCAACAACCCTAATAACTTAAGATATCATCAATTTCGGATCAGGTCCTTGAGGTTGCAGCAGCTTTGTTCTTGAGAGAGGTTCCTGAACACTTGAGAGAATATTTTCCTTTTCTGTATTTGCAAGTGTTGAACCTGAATCTTGTACCTTGCATAAGGTTTATACTACACAAGACATCCTTAGTGATGTACAATCTCAATGGTGATGTCAAATCTAAATGGAAAGTGCTACTGCACTATCTGTTGCACTGTTGCAGGCAGTCACTTTCTGCAATTGCTTTCCAGCTATAGTTGGCTTGCACTTCTGTCAGAGAACCCTAAGGGACCAGGTCCCTGTTGTGTTCCTCTTTGTACAGTTGCGGACAGTCACTTTCTGCAGTTGCGTTCCAGCTGTATAGTTGACTTGTACTTCTGTCAAGGGAGCACCAAGGGATCAGGTTCCTGATCTGGTTCTTGTGCACACTGCCCAGATTGTCTTGAGTTGAGTCAACTGAATGGTGTTTTGTACAGACTCATTGCAGGTACACCTTGATTACATCACTTGAAGTGACGTGAGCACTTTAGTTGGTCAGAAAATGAGTGGGCGCTGGAAACAATGCAGTGCGGTAGAATCTTCATTTCCAGCTGTGTCCAATTGACTTTGTACTACCGTGAGGAACCCATAAGAGTATCAGGTCCTTGTTTGGGTTCCTACCTACTGAAGTTGTAGCAAGTTCACATTTGGCTGGAATCCGTTAGATGTAGTGTCATCCAAGTGAGTCAGGTTTCCTATCTGGTTCTTAACATTAAGTTTGTTAGATCATCAAAACACAAGGCAAAGATATTGAAAACCTATCAATTTCCCCCTTTTTGATGATGACAAACTTAGCATTGAAAACGAGGAGTTAGAGCTCAGAGAACCAGATTGAATAACAGGAGACCATAGGTTCCCCCTAAATTTATGCCCTTACTTACACATGTTTCCCCATATGTCCCACCTGACTTTTTACTATCATTCTTGGTCTTTATCTGGTTCTATGCAGAAAGTTTGTTAGATCATCAAAACATAGATTAAAAGACCTTAAGCCCATCAATGTATTTCCCCCTTTTTGATGATGACAAACTTTTGATATTGATGACTATTTGACTTAACCAGATAAGGTACCAGCAACCGCATATGTTCCCCCTGACTCTATGCTTCCCCCTTAGTTACTTGCTACAATATCAGTTTAATCAATTCTTCCCCTTTTTGGCATCAGCAAAAAGACACAGTTAGACATAAAGGCATAAAGAAGTCTAACAAAGCTAACTCATGCCACATATGTGCAGACAATCATGATAGAAAAGAGAAGCAAAAGGGAAAACAGGCATTGTACAAGCAAAAGAAGAGTTGTTTTAATGATAAGAAATTTGACTGTTTTAACAGGAGCAACACGGTGAAATCCAACATGCCATCACAAAGAGACAAATAAAAAGAGAAACAACAGCCACAAAATCATCAGAGCAAAAGATAATTGGCCACTGAGAGGATCCTAGGGGGCACTAGAAGAGGGAGGCTGGGAAGAGGAGGCAGCAATGGTTTTGAGAGCTAGGTCCATGCGGGTAGTTGCAGACAATCGTTAGTCAAGAAGTTTCTCCCGAAGGTTCTCCACTAGTTGGCTAAGTCTAGAACTTGTCTCATACCTGCCATCTCCTAGATTGTCGGGCAAGCGTGCGACCCCACAAGACTTTTTCTGAGTTAACTCTTCTGCCCAAGGCCACTGTCACTTAGAACGGTCTTCATTGAACTAGGTCCTCCCACAGTTTCCCACTTTTGTTTTTTTTTTGGATATTTCAATAACCTTCCCATTCCTGCTTGCAACAGCCACAATGACACCCTTAAACAAATCTTTCTCAGCCACAACCTTTTGAGATCTTTTCACTAAGGAACTAGGTTCCTCTATAGCATCTTTATCAACCTCAACCACTGGAATGTGTTTATCAGCTACAGTTTCCCCCTATTTCATCAACCCCCTTTTTTTTGTTAATACTCTGCTTACTCTTCTGCAAGGCAGACTCAAAAGCCTCTTTCTTCTATGACGGTGTCATGAACTGGAGACGCAAAAAGCACCAGAGTTTCATCCCCTAAGAATGGAGTTTCTTCACCGTGAAATTCAGGAACAGAGGAGAAGTAGGGTTTGCAATACATGGATGTGAGACTGGAGATGAGGTGACTAGAGATGAGGAGGAAACCGGTATGGGTACAGTAGTATCAGGGATAGTGAAAAAGTGGGTTTCTGGTGATGGTGTTAAGGGAGGAGGAGATGTGGGAGTGATGTTGATGGCAAGAGAAAAAGACGATTATTTGGTGGCCATGGTGAGAGAAGTGGTAGAGAGTTCTGAAGGAATTATAGTGATGTAGAGGGAGACAATGATTTAGAACTGCTGGTCTGAAAAGTCGGATGATGTGGCAGTTGAATTAATTTTGCTATCCTTTTTCTTTGAACAAGCATGCGAAAAACACATTACTACTAACCTGTGGTGCAGGAACCAGGTTCCTGACCTGTTTTTGTAAAAGGGTTTTTTTTGTAGCTTTCCTCCGAAGTTCAACACTATACCTTTAGCTTCTATGATCATCATGCGTTTTCCCTGCAACGATATAGATGTGAGTTAGGCCTAGTCAGAAAACACTTTAGCCAATTTTACCTTAGTGTGACTATCACAGTCATGTTAGTAGAAACAGGTTCTCGATTAGGTTCAAGTAATCCCAAAGCCATCTTGTTTCTCAAAGTGTTCCCTGCTCAGAGCTTTGTGAAGATATCTGCAATCTGATCTTCTATGCAACAAAAACTTATACAAATAAGACCCTTTTCCACATAGTCGCTTGATCCACGGTGAATGAGCACATCACTTGGCAGCTGCAATATATTCTGCTTCAGCTGTTGAGAAAGCTACTGAGTTTTGTTTCTATATACCCCATGAGATAAAACATGATCTAAGGAAATGAGCCATTCCAGATGTGCTTTTCCTGTCCACCAGATAACCTGCATAATCAGCGTTGGCATAACCAATAAGGTTGAAAACTGTCCCCTGAAGGATAGTTCAGAACCAGGTTCTGTGTGGCCAAATATCTCAGAATTCTCTTAGCAGCCTTCAGATGAGATTCCTCAGGATTTGATTGGAACCTTGCATGTAATCCCACACTGAATACAATGTCTGGCCTACTAGCAGTAAGGTAGAGTAGAGATCCAATGATTCTCATGCTTCCATATAAATCCTTTTCAAGAGTTTGCATTTCTAACTGATACACGTTCCCTTTATGGACTGCTTCACTTGAAGACCCAGGAAGACATTCAGTTCTCTCATCGTACTCATCTCAAACTCACTTCCCACGAGTTTAGCAAATTCTTCACATAATGAGTTAGCTGCTCCAAACATGATGTCATCCACATAAATCTGATCAATGAGCAGGTTCCTTCCCAGGTTCTTTGTGAGCCGTGGAGGATGATGTTGCATTGTCTTTCGCCAGTCTCCTTCATCTTGCTCATTTCATCATATTGATCATCAGCGGAACTGTCTTGTTGAATATCTCATGAGCACCTCCTACCATTTAGTATGCCCTTTGTTTGAGACTTTGTGGCCTTGTTTTGTGGATTGTACCCCAGAAGGATTCCTTTGCTCCGTCTTTTTGCATTGAGCTTCCCAAGCTGATCCTTCCTGTTGTCGAGATCATGGAATTTTCCTCCATTTGGTAGCTCATAGTGGGTTTTGATTCAGAAGGGACCTGATCCGACACCTGTTCTCCACGTAGAAATCAGTTTTTACCGCTTTTGCCCAGAATTTCTTGGTGATTCCACAGACGATGAGCATTGTCCATGCAGCATTTTTCAGTTTCGTTCTTTCTTTCAGCAATACCATTTTGCTGTGGAGTCCTTAAGTGTTGAGAAATTATGCGCGATCCCTTCTTCCCCCTCCTCCTTCATTTTGTGAACTCATGTCCAGGCGACACTTTGAGTTTGGCAGACCACGGACCAGGTCCTGCTGTGTTTATTTAGTCGGAGGTGAGAAGTTTGCATATAGAAATCCTTTATGCCACGGTTGCGACTTCACTCATCTCATGCCACCAGCTTGTGAAGATTCATGCTTAGTTGGAGTGGATGTTCTTGTTTCCTTTGTCCACTGAGACCACTTGGCGGGTTATCAGATTGGTGACTGCACTTTTTAGGCCATTCACATAGTGCATGTTCCCACTTGAGTGCCAAACAAACCTTTCTACCTTTTCATTCACTTGAGAATGTATCCTTTACTTCCTTCTTAAGGATACATTCCCTTCCAGCAAGGCTTTCAGTGAGAAGAGATTCATGATGTTTTCAGCTGCGTGCTTTAAGCAACCACTGTCCATAGTCCATCGTAGTCTGCTTCCTCTCACTATTCCCTGCTCATGCAAATCAAGGGTTAGATTTAGGAACCCAAACTAGTTTGGTCCCTTGTTATGATAAAATGGATGAATGAGGGATTTCCTAGTCCATGCAGGCAACAACCGCTTTTTGCGAGTGGTACCTGGTCCTTTTTCAGTTGTCACTCCATCAGAAAACACTTTGTTTTTCTGGGCAGACTGAACCCTGGCCTGGCAATTTTCCTTAAAATGCCCATTGTTCCCACAGTGGGTACATAGCCAGTTATCAGGTACAGTGACATACTTGCTGTGCGGGTTATAGGGAGTTTTCTCCCTTTGGAACCCGATGCCCTGCTTGTTCCCACTGTTGTTAAGATACATGGCAGTGATAACATCTGAGGACCAGGTCCACTTCAGAGATTTTTCAAGATCATTTCTTACTTTCTCCAATTCAGCTTGAAGTTGCTGTTTCCTCTCGAGTTCACTGTAGAGACTGGTTTTCAGAACAGTTAACTCCTTTTCAAGCAGGATGTGCGTGTCACTGGCTACTTCCTTCCCTTTCCCAAGACTTACATTCCTATGTTCTCTATTGATTCCCTCAATGGTTTCCTCTAGATTAGTGCATATTACTAACAGGTCATCCCTTTCCTCTTCAGTAGATGCAACTTTTTCTTCTAAGGTGTGTTTCTCATTGTTAAGGCCTTGTATTGTTTCTTTTAGATCAATAACTACTACCATAAGATTGTCTCTCTCATTTTCCACACTAGTTATTCTTTCATTCGAGGCTTCCTTTTCTTGTTCAAGATTAGCTATGGTCTCATTTAAGTCCACTACACAGACTACTAGATTGACTGCCTCTCCTAGTTCTACGGTCAGGATCTCCTTATCGTTTTTATGGCTATAATAGGCATCAATTAGGATATTAGATAAAGACCTCAGCTTCTTAGAAGAGTAGGATTTCAGATTTCTCTGAACATCCCTGAAGTTTACCTCATCGTCTTCATCTTCTTCATCATCATCATCATCATCTGACTAAGCCATCAATGCAAAGGTTGAGTCATATTCAACTGATTTTTTCTCTTCATCTTCATCATCATCATCTGACTAAGCCATCAATGCAAAGGTTGAGTCATATTCAGCTGATCTTTTTCTCTTGAAGTTCTTGGAGAATTCTTGCTTCAAGAGAGGACAATTTTTCATGAAGTGTCCACCCTTTCCGCATTTGTACAAAGATCATTATTTTTTGATCTGTTAGATCTGCCCCTTTCTAGCACTTCTCCATTTCTTCTGACCATCTTCTGAAACCTTTTGGTTAAGTAAGCCATGTAACTGTCTTCCTCACTCGAATCATTGTTAGCAGCCTTAAGTACTCGGTACTTTTCCTTCTTTGGTTTTCTCCTTTCAAGAGTTGGTGGAGCAGCCATAAGGATCCTTCCTAGGTGTTAGCCTGATAGGAAGAACCTGCTCTGATACCACTTGTTAGAGACTGTGCGTCCACCAGACTGTATAGAGAACCGGGTTCTCTATGTGTTTCCTCTGAAAGTACTGATGAACCAAACTGTACAGGGCTCTGGTCCTTTATCAGTTTGGTACAGTGTTAAGTTTGTGTGAGTCCACCAAATAGCAGAGTACTTGGTCCTATATCGGGTTCTGCAGTGAATGCTAGTAAAGCTGAATGTAAATAAGGCCGTGGATTTTTACGTGGAAATATCTCACACAAGGGGATAAAAAAACCACGACCAACACCAGTAGGCTTTTAACTTCACTAACTTGCAATCTCCCTATTACAAGCCACTTTACAATAACTCTATTGAAAATACTTCAACTAACTTGTGATGCTCTCATCACAAGCCACTCTATAACTATCCTAGTTACAAAGAATTTGACTAACTTGTGGTATTTCCACCACAAGTCACTTTGTCACACTATGGTTAAAAAGGCTTTGACTAACTTGCGATGTTTCCACCACAAGCCACTTTGTCACACTACGGTTACAAAGGATTTTTCTTATGACTCAACCTAATCAATTCTTCTAAGAAAGCTGGATAGGAGTTACAATGAAGAACACATAACAACGACTCAACAACCCTAAGGACTTAAGATATCATCAATTTCGGATTAGGTCCTTGAGGTTGCAGCAACTTTGCTCTTGAGAGAGGTTCTTGAACACTTGAGAGAGTATTTTCCTTTTCTATATTTGCAAGTGTTGAACCTGAATCTTGTACCTTGCATAAGGTTTATACCTTGCATAAGGTTTATCCTTAGTGATGTCCAATCTCAATGGTGATGTCAAATTTAAATGGAAAGTGGCTGCTGCACTGTTGCAGGCAGTCACTTTCTGCAATTGCTTTCCAGCTGTAGTTGGCTTGCACTTCTGTTATAGAACCCTAAGGGACCAAGTCCCTGTTGTGTTCCTCTTTGTAAAGTTGCGGACAATCACTTCTGCAGTTGCGTTTCAGCTGTATAGTTGACTTGTACTTCTGTCAAGGGAGCACCAAGGGATCAGGTTCTTGATCTGGTTCTTGTGCACACTGCCCAGATTGTCTTAAGTTGAGTCAACTGAATGGTGTTTTGTACCGACTCATTGTAGGTACACCTTGATTACATCACTTGAAGTGACGTGAGCACTTTAGTTGGTCAGAGAATGAGTGGGCACTGGAAACAGTGCAGTGCGGCAGAATCTTCATTTCCAGCTGTGTCCAATTGACTTTGTACTGCCGTGAGGAACCCATAAGAGTATCAGGTCCTTGTTTGGGTTCCTACCTCCTGAAGTTGTAGCAAGTTCACATTTGGCTGGAATCCGTTAGATGCAGTGTCATCCAAGTGAGTCAGGTTCCTTATCTTGTTCTTGACATTAAGTTTGTTAGATCATCAAAACACAAGGCAAAGATATTGAAAACCTATCAATTTTTAAGTCCCAAAATTTAGGAAAATTTTCATTGAAAAATTTGATTTGATTTCAAAGTCCTAAATATTAGGAAAATATTTAAATGATAATTTTGTCCAGTGTGAACTGTATTTTTTAAATGGTAAAAATGCGAACGACATTTCGCTATGGACCTTCGTGCTTTTAATATAGAATAGATATAGATATAGATTAGTTGGTCTTTTGTTATATTTTGTGATAATCATGATCATATTTTTGGGGCTGAAATTGCATCTTAATGATTTTGTAGGAGCACCTTAGTGGCTATGAGGCAAATCAGACACACACAATATATATATATATATATATATATATATATATATATATATATATATATATATATATATATACATATAAAATTCACGAAAGAAAAAAAATGAATAGTTTAGTAGTGCAAAATGGAAAGAAGTCCACTGAATACCGACTAATGATCCTCATATCATACAAGATCCTGTCCATTTTCTCTTCCTTTAAAGTTGATTTTAGTTGACTTTGGTCAATATTTTGAGTAAACGGATCCGTACCCGCGTTATGACGGTCCCGAAGGGTCCGTAGTAAAATATGGGACCTGGGCGTATGCCCGAAATCGAATTCCGAGGTCCCTAGCCCGAGAAATGAATTTTTGATGAAAATTATTAAACTAAAATTATAATAGTTTTGAGAAAATGGTTAATAGTTGATCTCGTTGGTATCGGGTCTGTATTTTGGTTCCGGAACCCGGTACAGGTCTGTTATGATATTTAGACCTTATCTATGATATTTGGTGAGAAACGGAATTGATTTGACATGATTCAGACCTTTGGTTGAGAAAATAGAAGTTTTGAAACTTTCTTGAAAATTTCATGAACTTTGATGCTAAATTCGTAGTTCTAGGTGTTATTTTGACGATTTGATCGCGCTAGCAAGTTCGTATGATGTTTTATGACTTGTGTGCATGTTTGGGTTGGAGCCCCGAGGGCTCGGGTGAGTTTCGGATAGGCTACGGAGTAATTTGGAACTTAGAAATTTTTGCTGGTATAGCTGAACTTGTGGCATGCCTCAGACCTCGCAAATGCGAGGTCAAGGTTCGCATTTGCGACTACTGATGAGGTTGCATTTGTGAGCTTCTCATCGCAAATGCGAAGAGAAGCTGGGCCAGCCCATGTTCGCAAATGCGAACAACCCTTTGCATTTGCGAAGTGAGTCTGGGGGAGGGACCTTCGCATTTGCGACAGCAGCAGAAATGCGACAGGTTCGCATTTTCGATGCCTTTCTCGCATTTGTGAGCTTCGCAAATGCGAAGCTCAGGTCGCAAATGCGACATCTGCAGCTAATACGTTTGGACTTAGACGAGATTTTTCATTCATTCTTCCATTTTTCAAAACCTAAACTTCAAGAGGCGATTTTCCAAGGGCTGGTTCTTCCCCAAATCATAGGTAAACGATTCTTAACTCATTTCTCTCAATCTATTAGTACATCTTTTTACAAGATTTCATCCTAGAATCTACGGTTTTCATGGTGGAATTCGGTGTTTTTGGGTAGAACTTACGAATTTCGAAATTTGGGGATTTAGAGCTCAAATTGAGGACGGATTCCAAAACCAATTATATATCCGGGCTCGCGGTGAATGGGTAATCGGGTTTTGGTTCGAACTTCGAGTTTTGACCAAGCGGGCCCGAGGTCAGCTTTTGACTTTTTGGGGAAAATGTTGGGAAACTTGTAATTGTGCATTGGAATTGAATTCTTTAGTGATAATTGATATTATTAAGTTAATTATGACTAGATACGAGTGGACTGGAGGTGGAATCTAGAGCAAAATCGATAATTGAGGCTTGAGTTTGGCCGTGGAATCGAGGTAAGTGTTGTGGCTAACCTTAGCTTGAGGATTAGGTATTGTTGCCCTATTTGCTATGTGTTTGGTTGTTTAGTACGACGTATAGGTGAGGTGACGAGCACCTATACGTTGTCGTCGAGTCATAGCATGCGAGTTAGTCTTATTCTTGTAACTGTTGTACTCTTTGATCATATATTTCATGTTTAGACTTGTATTGAACAACTCATATCATGTTTTACGAAGTTTGGTACTGATTGAGTATTAACTCAGAGTTGAGACTGGTATTGTGGAATTAAATGTTGAAGTAAAACTGGTTCTTGATATTTCCATCTCCCTTTTGTTCTTGTTCATGGTTTTGGTGAGTGAGAGTGTTAAAGCACGAAGGGTGATGCCGTGCAATGCATTTTGAGTGAGTGATAATGCACGAAGGGTGATGCCGTGCCGTATTCTGTGAGTGATAATGCACGAAGGGTGATGGCGTGCCATGTTATGAGAGAGTTAATGAATGAAGGGTTATGCTGTGCCGTTTCTATTATTTCTTATGGTAAGGACAAGAGTAAAAGCACGAAGGGTGATGCCGTGCACTTGTTTGCTATGTTATTACTTTTGTTGGTGTAAAGCATGTTATTTACAACGTTTCCTTACTGTACTATTTCAGGATTTGATATTCCCCTCAGCATGTTTCTCCCCCTTCCCGTTAATATCTGCTTAAATTTCCAATTGTTGTTATTTTCCCGTATATGATTTAACTGCTCAGGTTAATGTTATTATCGTGTCCTAGCCTCGTCACTACTTCGCCGAGGTTAGGCTCGGCACTTACCAGTACATGGGGTCGGTTGTATTGATACCGCACTCTGCACTTTTTGTGCAGAATTTGGTACTAGACCGCGTTGATCAGAGTTGGGTTGCTGCCTTCAGTCTAACAGGAGACCCAAGGTAGATCTGCCGGCGTTTGCAGACCCTGGAGTCCCCTTCCAGTTATCCTAGTTTCCCTATTTTTTTTATTTCGAGAACAGATGTATTTTCTTTAAACCAGTATTTGTAGTGACTCTTAGAAGTTTGTGGATTGTGACACCAGATTTTGGGTAGTCGTGTATTAGTTTTTGGATTACTATAGATTTCCGCACTTCTTTACTTTTGTTTTGGTTTAATTATTGTTATTTATTATTTTGGATAGTGGTTAGCATATTAGATCTTTACATGTTGGCTTGCCTGGCATTTTGAAAAGTTAGGCGCCATCACGATTCCGACGGTGGAAAATTCGGGTCGTGACATCATCGCTATATAACAATCATTCACTATTAACAATTTCGGATATCCTGCGGAGAATGAGCTTGAGCTAAGCTCTAATGGAGATCCTATGGAAGCTTCTGGAAGCAGTCATAAGTAGAAAATATCGAGAGGAAGAAGAAGGAAATGGGAGAAAAAGAATCTCATTTTATTACTCTACAATTGGAGAGTTATATACACAAAGCAATAGAACAAAGCAAAACAAATAACTACCTTACAGCTGGCATGTAACTAACCCACAGCTGGCAACTAACAAACTACCAAATAACAACTAATACTAACAACTAATAATTAACGATTTTGTATCTTAACACCCCCCCCCCCTCAAGTTGGAAGTGAGTGAAGCACAACCAACTTGTGCAATATAGCAGAGTGTTTGATGCCTGTCAAGCCCTTGGTCAGGATGTCTGCTAATTGAGCACTGGTAGTGATATGGTGCAAGGAAATGAGGCTCTCCTAAAGCTTATCTCGCACAAAGGGGCAATCAACTTCGATGTGCTTGGTTCGTTCATGAAAGACGGGGTTCCTAGCTATGTGAAGTGCAGATTGACTGTCACAGTAGACATCAATTGGTTGAGGAAATGGAATAGTCAATTCTTCAAATAATCTGCTCAACCAAACCAACTCTCCTACAACTTTCCTCAGTGACTTGTACTCTGCCTCTGCAGATGATAGTGAAAGAGTTTCTTGTTTTTTGGATTTCTAGCTAACAGGACTGTGGCCTAGCAACAATGTAACCACTAACAGATTTCTGGAATCTGGACATGATGCACAATAAGAATCACAATAGGCTCTCACAGTGTAGTCTACATCTTTGGAAAAGAATATCCCCAATGTTGGATCAGTTCTCAGATATCTCAGCAAGTGAAAAGCTGCCTTAAGGTGAGGTTCTCTGGGGTCTTGCATGAATTGACTCAGATGTTGAACTCCATAGGCAATGTCTAATCTGGTGTTGGTTAAGAAATTGAGCTTTCCTACCAACTTCTTGTAGTAAGTAGGATCTTGTAATGGGGTGCCCTCCTTGGCTTTTAACTTGACAGTAGGATCTAAATGAGAAGAGAAACCATTCTGAGATAAACAATCATACTCCTTTAATAGATCTAGTGCAAATTTTCTTTGTGATATTACTACACCATCTTCCTTGTACAATAATTCCATTCCCACGAATAGTGCAGTTTGCCAAGGTCCTTGATTCTGAAACTGCCATGAAGGAAGCTCTTCAGTTTCTCCAATTCCACTACATTAGTCCCTGTGACAACTATATCATCTACATAAACTGCCACATAAATTGCATTAGTGCCTTCTTTCTTATGGAATAGTGAATAGTCAAGCATTGAATGTGTATAACCTCTGGAGAACAATGCTTCACTCAGCTTGGCATACCACTGCATGCTTGCCTGTTTGAGGCCATATAAGGACTTGTTTAACTTGTAGACCAGTCCTGGCTTAGTGACCTCTAATCCTGGTGGTACTTCCATATATACTTCTTCATGGAGATCACCATGAAGAAATGCATTGTTGACATCAAGTTGGGACAAGAACCATCCCTTCTTTACTGCAGTTGCAATCAAATCTCTGATTGTGGTCATCTTTACTACAGGAGAGAATGTTTCTATGTAGTCAATTCCAGCTTTTTGTTTGTATCCCTTCACAACTAGTCTTGCTTTGAACCTTTCAACACTTCCATCTGCCTTGTGCTTTATTTTGTATACCCACTTGCATCCTATAGCTTTCATTCCAGGTGGCAAAGACACTAAGTCCCATGTGTGATTGTTGTGTAAAGCATCAAATTCCTGAGTCATTGCTTCCTGCCAAGCAGGATTGATGGCAGCTTCCTCATATGAAATTGCTTCTCTGTCATGACAAATGTTTCTCACAACAGCTTGACTATCATGGGCTAGTGCTTCAACATATACGGAATTGTGATTGGAGAATAATGCATTGAGTGAAAAAGAGTTAGCATGGTATGTAGGTTCAATATCCTTTGGCTTTAGGTTAGGAATAGAATGAATGTAGTCCTTCAAATGTGCAGGTGTTTTATGTTCTCTGAGGGATTTTCTAGGACCAACATGCGGTGTAGGTGGCGTAGGACTGTCGGGAGCAGAATCATTTTGTGTATGGAAATTGTAATGACCCGACCGGTCATTTTGCTTTTTAGAACCCCGTTCCCCTAAATAAAAACTCTCCGCGCTTGCTTTAACTGATTCACGACCTGCGGGGATGGTTGGTTCGGGTTTTAGAAGAGTTTGTTTTGAAATAGGGTAATTTGATTCCTTAAGATTTTCTTAAAAAGCTAAGTTTGACTTCGGTCAACATTTTTAGCAAACGGACCCGAATCTGTGTTTTGACGGCCCCAGAGGGTCCATAGGAAAATATGAGACCTGAGCGTATGCCCGGAATCGAATTCCGAGGTCCCTAGCCCGAGTAATGAATTTTTATTGAAAATTGTTAAACTGAAATTCTAAGGATTTAAAGAAACTAAATAATGAGTGATCACATTGGTATCGGGCTCGTACGTTGGTTCCGGAGCCAGTACAGGTCCAATATAACATTTAAGACCTTCCCTCAAAATTTGGTGTCAATCCGAGCAGTCTAAGTACGTTTCGGCTCGTTGGAAGTGAATTAAGAACTTGAAGTTCATAAGTTTGATTCAATTGGTTTTAGGGGGTGATTCTTAGATTTAGCGTTGTTTCGGGTGATCCGAAGGTTCGAGCAAGTCCGTTTCATGATTGCAGACTTGTCGGTATGCTCGGGTAGGGCCCGGGAGCCCCGAGCATCAATCGGACGAGGCTCGAGTGAAATTGGAAAACTTGAGAAGGGCTGAAGCTTCAGTTGCTGTCATAACCGCACCTGTGCTTGGTCAGTCGCAGGTGCGAGACCGCAGGTGCGGTCAACCCATCGCAGATGCGGCCCAAGGCTGGCCAGGCCAAACCACAGAAGCTGCTCATTAGCCGCAAAAGTGGCTTCAAGACCGCACAAGCGGTCCCAGCCCGCTTGGCCAATTTCGCAGATGCGGCCTCCCTCTCGCAGAAGCGGGACCACAGATGCGAAAATCGCTGAAGCAGTGAGCTTCATTTAATACGGGTTCCAAGTGATTTTTTCCATTTTTCACTCCTCCATTGGGCGATTTTTGGAGCTTTTGAGAGAAGAATTCCACCTAGCATGTGAGTTTTGGATCGTTTGGCTCCAAATTGAGAGTTCGGGCTCGTTCTTGGTATTGGAAGTGCACTTTGGAGCGAGTTGAGTCTCCTTTCTAACCTTGTAAGAGGGAATTGTCCCTATATGAGTAATAATTGTGTAATTTGCCACTAAATGCGGGGGCTACGTACGCACTAGGTGACGAGAGCCCGTGTGTAGCTACTATCATGTTAATTGTCCGGGTAGTTTAGGACCCGTATCATGCTATATTTGTAAGTGTTATATGTCTTCGTGCTAATGTAATCATTTGAGATATGCTAGAGAATTAGAAATGAACATAAGTGAACATGTATATTGTTGAACACTTGTATGAGTTTAATCAAGTATAAATGTGCCTCCTTGTATGTTCCTGTTGATAAATTGTTGTTTGTGGATCGGGTCGATCGCCTCGGTAGAAATAGATGCATCTATGGTTCGCGCCATTTGACCCTTTGGCAGTGCACAAATTCTTTTCTGTTGGATCAGGCCGTCGACCTCGACATAATGTGCGCATGATATCTATATGAATTATTATAGATGACTTGCCTGCAAAATGGTTCGAATTGTAACTGGTTAACCGTGATATTATAATGTCATGACTTAGAAATTCTTATTGCAACTGTTATATAATTGTGACCTTCATGCTTAGCATAACATCGTATTAGATTATTTGACCCTAGTAGGTAACAAGTCGACCTCTCGTCTCTACTTTTTCGAGATTAGACGGGATACTTACTGGGTACATATTGTTTATGTACTCATACTACGCTTCTGTACTTAATTGTACAGGCTCTGAGGCAGGTACATCTGGCTATCAGACCGGTGCACATCACTGATCTTAGTCTGAGACTTCCACGGTGAGCTGCTTTCTCTTCCTGTTCCGATTAGCAGCTGATGGATTTTCTCTTATTTGTGGTTGTCTATTATGTTTCAGACAGTAGGATAGATCTATTATTTTGTATATTCTACTAGTTGCCCATAGCTTGTGACACCAGGTCTTGGCACACACTTAGTAGACAGTTTCTTTTGGGGTTGTATAATTATTACCGAATATTGCTTATTAGCATATGTTTTAAATTGCGTAAATTAAGACAAGTGTTGTAACTGTTTTTGGTAAGTAAAAATAAGAACTCACTAATAATTCCGCGTTGGCTTGCCTGACAACGGTGTTGGACGCCATCACGACCTTAGGTGAAATTGGGTCGTGACAGCATGGTATCAGAGCACTAGGTTCAAGTAGGTCTCACGAGTCATGGGCAGACCTAATAGAGTCTTGCGGATCGGTACAAAGACGTCTGTATTTATCTTCGAGAGGCTATAGGGTATAAGGAAACTACTCTTTATTCATTTCCTATCGTGTAGTGGATGGTACACTAAATCTCTTCCTTCTATTCTATCACAGATGGTGAGGACTCGCACGGCAGATGTTCCCGACTCGGGAGGCGCTGCTCCCCCCGTTACTAGAGGCCGAAGAAGAGGTCGGGGGAGGGCACCGGCCCGAGGTAGGGGGCGAGGGTGTCGCAGAGCTGTCCTAGTAGCACCACCAGCGGATCCTACGTGAGATCCTACTATTGAGGAGCACGGCGAGGTGCCCGCAGCTGAGCCTACCCCGGCGGACTTCGTGACGGCACTGTGTTTTCAGGAGGTCATGGGCCGCATGCTATGGTTCATGGACACCATGACTCAGGTTGGTTTATTTCTAGTGGATCCAGCTACATCACAGGCAGGAGGGGGAGCACAGACCCCAACTGCCCAGGCTCATGGTCATGCAGATGCAGTGTATCAGACTCCGGGTGCACTACCCGCAGATGGGGCTCATCTAGTTGCTGCAATGGTGCTCGAGCCCAGACCAGCTGCGGATGGTGACCCGCAGAAGCTGTTGGATAGATGGACTAGACTCCACCCTCCTGTCTTCGGGGGTGAGCGCCATGAGGATGCCCAGGATTTCATTGATAGGTGCAGGGACAGACTGCATAACATGAGGATATTAGAGTCGCATGGGGTGGACTTCACCACTTTTTAGCTAGAGGGCAGGGCCCGTAGGTGGTGCCAGTCTTATGTTCTTGGCAAGCCCACAGGTTCTCCTCCTATCACTTGGGGCCAGTTCACGCAGTTATTTCTGGACAAGTACATTCCACCCTCTGAGAGGGAAGAACTGCGGTATCATTTCGAGCAGCTTGAGCAGGGTCAGATGTCATTGATCGATTATGAGGCGAGGTTTTCTGAGTTATCCAGCCATGCATTGATGATACTTCCTACTGATGCAGAGAGGGTGCGGAGGTTTGTCGCAGGGTTGCATTCTGGCATCAGGGCCAACATGGCCCGAGAGGTGGAGAGGGGGACTCCTTATCAGTTAGTGGTAGAGATTTCTCGCAGAATTGAGGGCTACCGTCTGAGGGGTAGGGAGCAGATGCAACAGGATAAGAGGGATAGATTCTCCGGAGATTTCAGAGGTGCCCCGACTAGGGGCAGAGGTCAGTTTGGGAGGGGACAACCCAGCAGGCCCCCATATTCAGCACCACCACCTGCTCGAGGTGCTCCGGTGCGCCCCTATTTCAGTGCCATACCAGAGAGTTCTTACTGCCCACCAACGGTTCAGTGTTCCTCCGGTGGGTATCGAGGTCCTCAGGGTTCTTCTGATCCATATTTCAGTGCTATGCCGGAGAGTTCCTATCGGCCACCGGCTATTCAGGCTTCTTCCAGTGGATCTACAGGCCATCAGGGTCAGCTATCCGGGCAGCAGGTCGCCGCACTCCGGGGTTGTTTCGAGTGCGGAGACCTTGGTCATATGAGGAGATACTGCCCCAGACTNGACTATCACATTGGCGATAGCCAGGGTTGCCAGGATTAGAGTGGAGGGGTTCCACAGTTGATACATCCAGTCGGGTTATCTCCTTCCTGAAGGCTCGACATATGGTCGAGAAGGGGTGTTTGGCTTATCTAGCTTATGTTCGGGACACCGCCGCAGAGTCTCCGACGACTGATTCAGTTCCAGTAGTCTGGGAATTTCGCTTGATAGTGTTTTCCTTCTGATCTTCCTGGCATGCCACGGATTGTGATATTGACTTCTATATTGATTTGGCTCCAGGCACCCAGCCTATCTCTATTCCACCGTACCGTATGGCTCCGAAGGAGTTGAAGGAGCAGCTCGAGGAGTTGTTAGCAAAGGGGTTTGTTAGGCCCAGTGTTTTACCTTGGGGCGCACCCGTGTTATTTGTGAAGAAGAAGGATGGGACTATGCGGATGTGCATTGACTACCGCCAGTTGAACAAGGCTACCATCAAGAATAAGTACCCGTTGCAGCACATTGATGATTTGTTCGACCAGTTGCAGGGTGCTAGGGTGTTCTCAAAAATTGACTTGAGATCAGGGTATCATCAATTGAAGATTCGGGACTCGAATGTTCCGAAGACCGCATTTCGGACGAGATATGGCCATTACGAGTTCCTAGTGATGTCCTTCGGCTTGACTAATGCCCCAGCAACATTTATGGACTTGATGAACAAAGTGTTCAGGCCTTATATTGATTCCTTTGTGATCGTTTTCATTGACGACATCTTGATATACTCCCGCAGCCTGGGGAGCACGAGCAGCATTTAAGGATAGTGCTTCAGACCTTGCGAGAGCAGAAGCTGTATGCTAAGTTCTCCAAGTGTGAGTTCTGGCTAGAGGTTTGGCATTCTTGGGGCATATTGTGTCAGGAGAGGGTATTAAGGTGGATCCCAAGAAGATTGAGGCAGTTCAGAGTTGGCCACGTCCTACTTCAGTGATCGAGATCAGGAGATTCCTGGGGTTAGTAGGCTATTACAGGCGATTCGTGCAGGGCTTTTCATCTATTGCATCACCTTTGACTAGATTGACCCAGAAGGGTGCTCCTTTCCATTGGTCCGACGATTGTAAGGCAAGCTTTCAGAAGCTCAAGACAGCCTTGACTACAGCACCAGTTCTTGTGTTGCCTTCCAGTTCAGGGATGTATACGGTACATTGCGACACTTCACGCGTTGGCTTGGGTTGTGTATTGATGCAGGAGGGGCGAGTTATTGCATATGCCTCCCATCAGCTGAAGATTCATGAGAAAAATTATCCTGTGCACGATCTGGAGTTGGCGGCGATTGTCCATGCTCTTAAGATATGGAGACATTATCTATATGGGTCGTCGTGTGAGGTTTATTCTGATCATCGCAGCTTACAGCATATGTTCAAGCAGAGGGATCTCAATTTGAGGCAGCGTAGGTGGCTTGAGTTACTGAAGGATTATGACATCACCATTCTTTATCATCCGGGCACGGCAAATGTGGCTGCGGATGCCTTAAGCAGAAAAGCAGAGAGTATGACTAGCTTGGCATTCATTCCAGTAGAGGAGAGGCCACTAGCCTTGGACATTCAGTGCTTGGCTAACAGACTCGTGAGGTTGGATATTTCGGAGCCCAGCCGATTCCTTGCGTGTGTTATTGCCCAGTCTTCATTACTGGAGGAGATCAAGGCCCGGCATTTCGATGATCCACACTCGGCAGTTCTCAGAGAGACGGTGCTACAGGGTAGTACCAAGGAGGTTTTTATTGGCGAGGATGGTGTCCTGCGACTCCAGGGTCGTCTATGTGTTCCTAATGTCGATGGCTTGAGGGAGAGGATTCTAGCGGAGGCACATAGTTCGCGGTATTCTATACACCCAGGTGCTATGAAGATGTATCGTGACCTGAGGCATCATTATTGGTGGCGACGGATGAAGAAGGACATAGTGGAGTATGTGGCGAAGTGTTTGAATTGCCAGCAGGTCAAGTATGAGCACCAGAGGCCAGGCGGCCTACTTCAGCAGATGCCCATTCCTGAGTGGAAGTGGGAGCGTATCACTATGGACTTCGTAGTGGGATTGCCCCGAACCTTGCGGAAGTTTGATGCAGTGTGGGTCATGGTTGACAGGTTGACCAAGTCGGCACACTTTATTCCGATTGTGACTACTTACTCTTCAGAGAGGATGGATCAAATTTACATTCGGGAGATAGTCCGGTTGCACGGTATGCCTGTCTCCATCATATCAGATAGAGGCCCTCAGTTCACTTCCCATTTCTGGAGAGCTGTTCAGAGTGAGTTAGGGACCCGTGTGGAGCTTAGCACAACATTTCATCCACAAACAGACGGGCAGTCTGTTGATACCCAATTTTTTCCTATATATTTTTATTATGCAAAATACTTTCAAAATAACATGTGCATGCATAAATAAGTATGTCCAAATATTTTACTATTTTTTAATCAATTTATTGTCCTATTTTATCCAGAAAAACCCAATAATTATTCCCAAAATTATCATTTTGGTAGTTCATTTATTGGATTCTCATATTTATGCTAAAATATAGCTAAGATAATTTTTACATATTTTTACAAATTTATTTAGTATTTTTAAATCTAAATTGCATATAATTGCAATATTAGCCTCTTTTAGATTTAATTACGTTTATATCTATAAAAATTAAGTCCAGAATTTTTAATTTTGATGATTATGTACTATTAGTCATTTTAGTACCTTTAATTTATTTTCAGAAATTATTTTACTATTTTTTATAAATCAAATAGGGAAAAGTGGCTATTTAAATGTTAGCCCATTTTCATTTTAATTTTAGCCTGATTTGGCATCCCAAGTAAACCCAATCTGAGGCCCAATTACCCTGACCCAATCCCTGTTTAATCCGACCCAAGCTCGTCTTCATAACCCACCCACTCGCCCGCTTTAATCCAGTCCGTTGATCATTCAGATCAACGCCCAACAACAATCCTTACCTTTTTTAATTCAAACGACCCCTAACCCTAACCCCATTTCATACACTCCGCCGCCCTCAACTACAACCCTAAAATCTCCCAAATCAATGGCTTCCAGGGTCGTCGGAGGCCTGTATCCACCTCCTATAGCTTCTACATGCCCGGTTATCATGGTTTCAAGGCTAGATCCTGGAAAAGTTTGGTCCAAACCTTGATTGTTTTTAGTTTATGACTGTTCTCCGGTTGTCTCTGACCTTTCTTCGGCCAGCCATGGCTATTCGAGTCTGACTCATGACTCTCCTGCGTAGATCGATGGTTTTCAAAGCCTTTCTCACTACTTGGGGTTCTTCTGAAACCCTAACCTTTAAGGTTCTTCCAATTTCTTTTAGATCTGTTTTAGATCTACGTGTGCTCTAAACTTCTAAATGTTTTTCTAAAAGTTTCTTCTAAAACTCTACCTTCAAAACCCCTTATCTTTTCCAATTAGGGTTTTTGCTAAGTTATTTCGAAGCTTTCTCTGATTTTAGACATGTTCTGCTGTGTTTACTTATGTCGTTCCTCTACTGAAGTTCACATGTTAAAAGCCTTAACTTCTTTTGAGGTTTCTGAATCTTTTTTTGTTAATAGTTGTTTGATTTATTTGTTTTTCATTCCTAGACTCGATTGGTGTTGAAAACCCTAAGTCTGGGTTCATTCGAGTTTCTGAGACTATTTGTTGTGTGATTTACTTGTTCGTCATCTTTGAGTTCGATTGGTTTCAAAATCCCTAATTTCTTTGGGGCCTATTCGAGCTTCTGAAGCTGCTTGTGCAACTCATCCGTTTGAAGTTGCTCGACTGGATTTGAAATCTTTTTGTTTCAGCATTTGTTTCTTTATGTGATTTTGACTTCCTGCTATCATTGAAACTCGACTATAGTTTTTCAGTAGGACCTTTTTACTTGACCCTTTGCATGCTTCTGATACTCTCTCTTTTCTCTATTACTAAGTTAATGAAGTTGACCTATGTGACTACCATATTTCGATAGTTGACTGTGTACTGACTATGTGATTGTTATTGCATGCTGCTTCCCTTTGACATAGTTTGGCCTCGCATGCCTAATGTTTATGTACTCTATTTATATGCTGAATTCCCCTCTTAAATGACCTTCAATTTCGTACTGATTTCGAACCATCCCTTGTGAAATTCTAATTGCACTCGTGTTAAGTAATTGATTCTTTCCTTGTTTCGCCTTATTGATTTCCCTGTTTCTTGGTCTAATTTGGACACTTTCCTTTGAACCTTCGATCCCTACTTTTCTACTCAATTTGATTAATTCCCTTACCTTGGTTACATTGGTATTTGATTCTTACCGACATTTCCTTGATTAGAATCTGATGAACTAAGTCTTTATTACATATTGTGTACTTGTACTATGCTGAAAATATTTCCTTATTTGTTATATTCAGCCTTATGTGATTTCTTTCCTTATTTAGTATTTGCATGTTACCGTTTAAATTTAACTCCTTAATTAAAGGAAGTACTTATATACTGATTTGATTTTAATTAGCACATAGTTCCATAATTACTGCTAAACTATGATTCTTGCCATATTTTCTACCTGTTTTCAAACTATAAGTACCTTGCTCTCTCATTAACACAAACAGACGAACACTCTTAGTTCTGAACTCACACTTACACTCAAACGCTCTCTCTTGCTTTACTACTTGTACTGTGGCATGTATAGCTGGATGAAAGCCAAAGCTATATTTCAAAGTCCTGCTACCTTTCTTTATTGCATTTTGCTTCTTTGAACTGGTATGTTCTAATTAAGCTTACAGCATCAACAATAACATGGTTGCTTAATGTTCTTGCATTCTTGTTTGCCTACTGCTTGTATCTATTTCAGTACCTTTATGTAGCATGCTGTACATTTTTTTCTCCTATTCTGAATTAATGTTTTGTAAACCTTAAATCCCTATCCCCAATGTGTTTGGTATCTATATTTGGTATGGGGCATGGCAGTATCGAACATTTCTGTCCATGACTCAAACTTGATCCCCCTGGGATCAGAACCTCTATGTTTCCTCTAGTGTTGTGTATTCTGGTGGGCTTAAAGGTATGCCAGCATCTTCTATTGCTGTGCATGCCCAAAGCTGCCCCTTGCCTAAGTACATAGGCTCTTTGCAATTCCCAACCCCTTTACCCCTCTCCTTTATTCCCTCAGCTCTTAGAACTCTGTTTCTGCACTTGCACTATCTTCTTAGACTTAAGTTCTGCCCCCTCATGTGAGCCTTGACTTGGGACCCATGAACTCCCTCTGAACTTGGACACATAAGGGCTGGCACTTCCACACTGCACTTGTCCCTATTCTGGTTATGGAACTTGGGTGTGAGCAGTGCCCGGGGTCCTATTGAGGCCCTCAGGGAACTCTGACACACTCAAGTCTAAGAAAGGCTTTGGATCAGTGGTCTTTGAGTTGGTTTATCTTATAACTCAGAGAGGAAGTCAAGAATCATGCTTCCTCTGGTTGTAATTTTTCTTTGTACTTTTTCTGATGTAATTTATTATTCCTGGTTTGTAATAATTTGTAATGAATATTTTGGGCTGGCTAGAAAAGGGTTGGGTAATTATGCATGCAAGGGTAGAAAATATGTCCATATGACTTATTTTAATTCTGCACTTTCAAACTACATTAGAAAATATGTCTATCGGACTTCTTTAATTCTGCACTTTCAAACTGCATTAGAAAATACGTCTAATGGACTTCTTTTAATTCTGCACTTTCAAACTGCATTAGAAATCATGTCTCTAGGTTTTATACTAAATCCTGCTTGTTCAGTTTCACACCTAGATAACCTACCTATAGGTCGTATTCGAATTCTGCACGCCACTTAGATATCATGCTTTAGGTTCTAAACGGCTATAAATAAGTATCACATTCGTAATCATGCCTGCATGGATTCTTAAATAAAACCTGACTCGTTTCATTCCCATTCAATATTAGATATCCTGTTCATAGGGATTAAAAATCAGTAATAGTAGATACTATCACCTGCAGAACCTGTAACTAGACTAATTTAATTTTGTCCCTTCTGAACCTCTTTTAATAATCTAATCCCCTTACTTAACAAGGTTTAGCAAGCATGCCTATAGGATTTCAAACAATTTATTTCGAGTTTTTACGGTCTCATCACCTTCTGAATTGAAAAGATATCATGCCTATGGGACTCCGTTTAAGCACTCAGGCAAGCCCTAGGATAATAATTGTAAAACTAAATCCACTTTGTTAATTGCTACAACCAGCAGGCAGGCCTGATTCGGACTTCTTATCTGAGTTATGTAATAAACTAAGCTGCCTCAACCATTATCTTCCCTCGTCTTTGTGTGCTTTAAATCAGACCGAAAAAGTATGTGCAAGTCATGCTATTTATGTGCTTTTGTTTGAGGAGGTATACTTGAGCCTTATATGCTTATGTGTTTCCCCCTTTAATGTGCAGTCTTTATATGTTTTGTATGTCGCCTTAGAATTTTTACCTTTGAAACTTCAAATAAGCCTAATACCCATCCTTTTTAGGATTAGTAGTCCTAAATGCCTCCGGGACTGATAGGAATGGGACGGGTAATAGCATGCAATAAGTAATCGAGACCAATCCGCGCTTTAATACCTTAACGGGGTGGGATGGGTAGATATGGATATGATGACCATGCGATAATGTCATGTGTAGACCCTCATCGAGGAGTGATTACCGGGCATTGTGTGGGGTGATCCATATTTTTAATAAACCTAGGACCCCCCTTTTCCTTTATTCTTTATTCTTTTTCAGCATTGTAACTCCTTATTAAAAAAAATCAGCTCTTTGATTGTTCTTTCAAATTTGTTTACATTCAAACCATTATATATTGAAATCCCCTCTTATTTGAGCCTTATCTGCTAACATGTTAATTGTATCCCAAATTCACAATAATTGTCTGGCCGGGAACCACACTAGTGGATCCTGAGGGGTGCCTAACACCTTCCCCTTAGGATAATTTCAAGCCCTTACCCAATCTCTGGTTATTCAAACAAGCTTAGAGTTGAATCTCAATTGGTGTCCCAATGCACCTTAATCATTAGGTGGCGACTCTTCAAATGCAACCCCAGTTCCCAAAAGGAACGAGTTGTCCCTCCAAATGTCATAAACCCAATTTCGCGAGAAAAAGGGGGCGCGACAGCATGGCGACTCTGCTGGGGATTTTTAGGCTTTTACCATTTCAGAGTATTATTGTGAATTTATACATCTTTATGTGCAGTTACTTGTTTAATTCCTTTAAGAACTCAATTCCCTTTTCAATAGCGCAACTAACTCGTCTTTTGTTTCTTTCCTTTTCTACTTTCCTTTACTACTGCTTTAAATTATGAAACTATTGTATTTACTGCTTCCTTAACGTGCAAATACGTGACAAGATGTCTTTAATTATTTATTGCACTGTTATGCTCAACATCATATTCCACTCGTGCCAAATAAATACCATAGCATCGCTTATAATGAGTGGTTGTGCTCTTCCGATATTATCACCCCCCTAAATCCGGAAAAGGCATATTTGCGGTAAAACCAGTCGATCAACGGTGCAGTCGACGGTTCCGTGCCTTTGCCCCTTGAGTTGTTTGCTCAAGGGTACCAGTCTAAAACCCCATAGAAACCTTACTCTGGTTAATTGTGCATGCATCATGGTCAAACCTAGCCGAGTCAGTTATGTTGTCCGCAGAATGACTCTTTAAGATGGCCTTGTCCAAAGTCCATTGGGTTTCCCTAAAACCCAAACGGACATCATCACGTTCTGTGCATTTATTTGGAGAACTAAATGCTTTTGTGCCAATTGTTGATATTAAATAGTCGAGTCCGGTGGGGGTAAGGGCCTAACCTTATTTGTCTTGCAGAAATATGAGGCACGAAGTCCCCAGATTCAGCATGGTCACCAACATCCACCCAAAACTGCTAAGCTGGTGGAAAGATCTTCACTCTAGTGATCAGACTCTTGTCCGAAAATATTTGGAAAACCTACCTTCTCTCCTGGAAATCCAACCCAACAACAAGATCATAGAAGCTGCTACTTTGCTTTGGGATTGTGAGAGGTCCGTATTCCGCTTCGGGGACATTGAAATGACACCCTTACTAGAAGAAATATTCGGATTGGCCGGTATACCATGGGAAACTCCGGGTTTGTTAATGCCTGAGAACCGCAAGGGCAGGGGTTTCCTCAAAATGATGGGTTTGAAGAAGAATCCAGAACTGACATGTTTGAAAGAATCCTACATCCCTTTTGATTATTTGTACGAGAGGTACGGTCACAACAAATCCTACTGTACCTATCCTAACGAGTTTGCCATCACATCATTAGGGCATATTCACCGAAGGGTCTTCGTATTCTTGTTTTGTTTCTTGGGGTTGATTGTGTTTCCAATGAAGAAAGCAAGAATCCACAACAGATTGGCCATGGTAACTAAGACCTTAATGGAAGGAATTGGCGGGCAACCATTCAGCATTGTGCCCATGATCATTGCAGAAATATATCGAGCCCTAGAAAAGTGTCAACAGGGAGCCAGTCACTTCGAAGGCTGCAATTTGCTACTTCAACTTTGGCTCATGGAGCATCTATAAAAGGGTGAATACCGACAAGAGATTCAGCGAAGGGACTGGGACGATCACATCGCTTTCCATCACCCAAAGCAAATGAATTATATCCCTGATATGTTTGCTAAGCCAGAGGGTGCCAAAGGATGGTTCGAACTGTTTGATAATTTGACCGAAGAGCAAGTACAATGGATGTTCGAGTGGTTTCCGACCAAGGAATTCATCGCCCGATCCAGAGATGCACCCTTCATGATATTGATCGGTCCGAGAGGAACATGCCCTTACGTCCCTCTCCGGGTTTTGAGGCAAGCGGGTAGGAAGCAGGTTGTACCCAGGGTTGACAAGATGAGTCACTTCCGGGCTGACTTCCAGGATGATGATAGTCCTTACAAGTGCCGAGCTCAGCATATATGGCACTGCAAGATCATCATGGGGGGGGGGGGGGATACCATCAAGCCAGATAGATACCACGCTGGTTGTGCTCCCTACTATTTAGGCTGGTTGGAGGATAAGCATGATGGCCTGGGCTAGCCTGGGTTCGTTCAAGGTCACAGGATCATAGATGAAAAAGCTGATGCACAGGTCAAATACAACCAACTGCGCAAGAGGATCCGGGAGTGCGAAAGTGAGCACCATGAGATACAAGAAGCCAATCAAAAGCTAATTGAGGAATGGAAGGATATGGATGTCAGTGCGAACAAGCGACTGGATATTTGGAGCGAGGCATAGTGGAGTTGGAGAAGAAATTTCTCAAGAGGGTCGAAGACTGCCAAAATGCTGAAGGAAACGAAGGCGGACACCTAGCCAGAGCCTACCTATTGTTGGGAGTTCGCGAGTTGGGAAGGTTGTTCGATGGAGCCAGGGATGCCGAATCTAGGGAAGGTCCTTCTGGGACCAAATAGATAGGAGTTTTCTTCTTATGAAATGTAATAAGGCCAATGGGCACTAGCAACTTTTATTTCCTGTTGTTAGTGTCGATTTGGGATTCGTCTACTTTTTTATCAATAAAATGAGGCATTTAGCATTCCAAGTTCTCCAAATCAACTTGTCGCTAGGCCCACCTCGTGCACAACGAGGTCCCAAATTAGGACACACTTTATATTCTTGCACTATGTGTTTAAATATTGCAACATTTTTTATAATCCTCACTAACTTGTTACCTTTTTGTGTTTTACTTTTTGTTTATTTCCCCCCTCCCCAAAGGTTAGTTCGTGCACTCTGGCAACATCATCTTATTCCACGAGATCCAGGGGCCCTCCACCCACTCCTCCTCTTAGTCCTGTCAAAAACAAGAACAAAGGGAAGATGGAAGATTTGAACAACGCCAGAAAGGAAAACTCAACTGAACGGGTAGAGGTCACTCATGGTCATGTTACTCAGGTTTCCAAAGAAAATGCATCCCAACTCGAACAAAAGTTGCTGAAATTCCAAGAAGAACTTGATCAGGTTCGGAATCTGGCAAATCTGTCATTTTCCCTCACTACTCCAGATATCACTTTCCCAAATGCTTAGAACCCTACACCTCCACAGAACATCCCAAAGCAACAGAGCCATCCCGCTCCTCACCACCACTGCAACACCTGCCATACCTCAAATAACACCCCGTTGCTCATCCCAGAACTCCAGAACTCCACAAATGACCATTGCCACACCCACCATAATACCCCCATCTACGTGGAGACTATGCCACACTCCATCCAGCCCATCTCAAGCACACCCGAGTCTGATGATAAAGACTTGCTCATCAGAAACCTGGCCGAAGAACTTAAGAAATTGACTAGCCGAATTCAAGGCGTTGAGGAAGTAAGGGAATTGAAGGGCTGAATTACGAAGATCTTTGCATACAACCCGATGTAGAACTGCCCGAGGGGTACAAACCTCCTAAGTTCGAGATG
This sequence comes from Nicotiana attenuata, assembly GCF_001879085.1. NCBI lineage: Eukaryota > Viridiplantae > Streptophyta > Magnoliopsida > Solanales > Solanaceae > Nicotiana > Nicotiana attenuata. Next base: position 167,075 of record NW_017671858.1, read on the forward strand.
TTTGATGGCACAGGAGATCTAAGGGTCCATTTGAGAACGTACTGCGACAAGCTGGTTGGAGTAAGAAGAGACGAGAAAATCCGCATGAAGCATTTCATGAGGAGCTTGAAAGGAGATGCTTTGTCTTGGTACATTAGCCAAGATCTAAAGAAGTGGTCGAACTGGGTAAGCATGGCGTCCGACTTTATGGACAGGTTCAGGTTCAACACGGAAAATGCACCGGATGTGTTCTATATTCAAAATCTAAAAAAGAAGCCCACAGAAACATTTCGCGAGCATGCTACTCGCTGGAGGTCCGAATCTACTAAGGTTAGACCTGCCTTAGAGGAAGAACAAATGAACAATTTCTTTGTCCGGGCTCAAGACCCACAATATTATGAAAGGCTGATGATGGTCGAGGGCCACAAATTTTCTGACATTATCAAGCTGGGAGAAATGATCGAAGAGGGCATCAAAAGCGGTATGGTTACGAATTTCGAGGCCTTGCAAGCTACAAATAAGGCCTTACAGTCAGGAGGTGTGTCCAAGAAAAGGGACGTAAGAGCCGTAATGGTGGCACAGAGAACCAAATCTCCCATCAAATACCAAGCCTGCCCAATGCCTCCACTCACATATCAGGTCACTCCAAACTACCAAGCACCCTCACCCTCTTACCAAACTCCACCACCCACTTATCAATCACCTCCCACGTATCAGCCTACTTTACCCAAATATTCCCAACCCGCACATGTTTACCAAGCCTACAATACCCATCCCACTATCAATCTCCTCCTGCACGCCAAAACTTCCCTAGACCTCGACCAAACTTTGACCGAAGGCCTCCGAAACAATATACGGCTATTGCTGAACCTATTGACCAGTTGTATGAAAGACTCAAAGCTGCTGGTTATGTCACCCCTATCCCTGCTGCAACACCTGAGAACCCTTCTCAGTGGGTTAATCCAAATAAATCCTGTGCATACCATTCCGGCATGAAAGGACACACCATTGACCAATGTGGTTCTCTAAAAGACAAGATCCAGACTTTAATTGATAACAAGATTATTGTGGCAAAGGAGCCTGCTCCAAATGTCTGCAATAACCCTCTGCCGGACCACAAGGGTATAGGCGTTCACATGATTGAGATAGAGGATGATTGGGATCCTGAGGGATCGATCGGTTTGATCACAGAAGGTGATGACCCAAAGAAACCAATAGTCACTCTTGATCCGATCGTAGTCCAGATTCAGCCCTCTGGGGACGCCGAGGTAAATATGTCTGTGCCACTTGAGTTTGAAGCGACATCCTCTACAAAGACACCAGCGCCAATTGAGGTCGAATTCGTGTCTCCAGCGAATGTACCTACACCATTCGAAGTTACACTTTTACCGCCCAAGGTACATGCTCCGTTCGGAGTAAAGATAGCTACGCCGATCCTAGTGGCAATGTCGACCATGACACCATTCCATACAAAGGCTATACCATGGGACTACACAGCCGAGGCAAGAAGGAAAGGCAAGGTTATGTTCGGAGAGGCTATTGCGGCACAGGGTATGACGAGAACTGGTAGAGTTTATACCCCGGAACATCTGGCTGAGACGAGCAAGCAGGCCTCTAACCGGCCGCCCATCACCGAGACCAGGCCAGATGATCTCTGGAGAAATATACAGGCCAAGGAATACTCGGTGATCGACCAGCTAAACAAAACACTGGCGCAAATTTCTATCCTTGCTTTGCTACAAAATTCCGATGCACACAAGAATGCCCTGTTAAGGGTGCTGAGTGAAGCATATGGGCCAAGCAATATCACCGGCGGAGAAATGGCTAACATGGTAGGACAGGTATTGGAAAGTCACAAGATCACTTTTCATGAAGATGAGCTGCCACCAGAAGGGTTGGGTCACAACAAGGCATTGCATATCACTGTGCAATGCGAAGACCATTTTATCACTAGAATCCTGATTGATGGAGGGTCCAGCCTCAATATTTGTCCGTTGGTAACACTCAGGATGTTGGGTAAAGGACTGCACGAGATAAAGGACGGAGCCATCAATGTGAAAGCTTTCGATGGCTCCCAAAGGTCCACCATTGGGGAAATTAGTCTGTGTTTGCAAATGGGGCCTACTTGGTTCGATGTTGATTTTTAAGTGATAGACGTGCCGACATCTTACAATCTGCTGTTGGGACGACCATGGATTCATGCTGCTGGGGCCGTAGCATCAACACTACATCAAGCAGTAAAGTTTGAGTGGAATCACCAGGAGGTGATCATTCACGGCGACGGTAGCAATCTTATATACAGTCGCCAGACCATTCCGTCAATCGGAGGCAAAAGAAAGATAGGTGGGGAGACCTATCACCACATCGAGCGAGTCAATACTGTTGACAAAGACAAATGGTGGGACAACAAAATCGAGAGTATATTGAACTGGAGTGGATACGAACGTGGCAAGGGGCTTGGCAAGAGCCTCCAAGGAATCACTAAGCCTGTAAAACTCAAGAAACATGGCAACCACTTTCGGTCTAGGATATGAGTATACCTGGGAAGAATTTAACAATTGGTCGCCACCATGGCGCGGTCCCTACTACCACTAGAACAACCAATACCGCCTTTGAAGCAGATTTCCAACAGGCCGACATTGTTTATGGGACAGACGAGGAGGAGGCACTTGCTGCAGTGAAGAACTTGTTCTTAGAAGACGATGACATGGATTGCTGTGTTGTTTTCGAGGAGGAGGGGGAGGAAGGCCCTTCCATATAGGCCATAAGCAGAGGAGCGCGCCTCAATAACTGGTCTATCAGAACAACCAGAGCCCGGCGAGCCTCGAGGTAGCAAGGCTGAACAAGCATAATGCACTATCTTTTACTTTTACTTGTTAATTTTTTCCTTTCGCATTTTTGATTTCCACAATAAGATCTACAATGTTCAAAACAGTTACGGAATTTATCAAAGCATTTCGATTTTCCTTATAAATCAACACTCTTATTATTTTCTCTCATTACTTTACTAATACAACATTACTATTACTTATCTTGATGAACCAATGACTGTGACATGCAATGAGACAACGCAACAAACAGAGATTGATTCAGAGGAAGATGATATACCAGAGGAAATTGTCAAAGAAGTAGAGAATTTTGAGAACAGACCAAAGTCCAACCTGGATGAGACAGAAATTATTAACCTGGGAGATGCAGAAAATGTCAAGGAAACACGAATCAGCGTTCATTTGTCGCCATCAGAAAAGAAGGAATACACAGAATTTCTAAAGGAATATGAGGACATATTCGCCTGGTCGTACGATGAAATGACTGGTCTGAGTACATCTATTGTGGCTCACAAACTGCCAACCGATCCAACATTTCCGCCGGTAAAGAAAACGCTCAGAAAGTTCAAACCTGATATGAGTTTGAAAATCAAGGAAGAAGTCACCAAGCAGGTCAAAGCCAAGGTTCTCAGGGTAGTAGAATACCCGACATGGTTAGCCAACATTGTGCCAGTACCAAAGAAGGACGGGAAGGTTAGAGTCTGTGTCGACTACCGGGATCTCAACCGGGCCAGTCCGAAAGACGACTTTCCTTTACCAAACATACACATCCTGATCGACAATTGCGCCAAGCATGAATTGCAATCATTTTTGGATTGTTTCGCTGGTTATCATCAGATCTGGATGGATGAAGAAGATGCTGAGAAAACAGCTTTCATTACACCGTGGGGAATGTACTGCTACAAGATGATGCCGTTTGGCCTTAAGAATGCAGGGGCCACCTACATGAGGGCCATGACTGCCATTTTTCATGATATGATACACAAGGAGATTGAGATGTACGTAGATGACGTTATCATCAAGTCTAGGAAGGCCACTAACCACATGGAAGACTTGAGGAAGTTTTTCAATAGATTGCGAAGGTACAACCTGAAACTGAATCCCGCGAAGTGTGCATTTGGGGTTCCTGCCGGAAAATTACTTGGGTTTATTGTGAGCCGCCGAGGAATAGAATTGGATCCATCAAAGGTCAAGGCCATTCAGGGACTTCCACCGCCAAAGAACAAGAAGGACGTGATGAGTTTCTTGGGAAGACTTAACTACATCAGTCGGTTCATAGCACAATCTACAGTTATCTGTGAGCCAACCTTTAAGATGTTAAAGAAGGACTCTGCCACCAAATGGACTGATGACTACCAGAAAGCTTTCGACAAAATCCAGGAATACCTATCGACACCACCAGTCTTGGTCCCGCCCGAGCCAGGTAGACCCCTATTACTCTACATCGCAGTACTAGATGGTGCCTTCGGTTGCGTCTTGGGGCAGCATAACGAAATAGGGAGAAAGGAACAGGCTATTTACTACCTCAGCAAAAAATTCACTCCGTACGAGGCCCGGTATTCTCTGTTGGAGCGCACCTGTTGTGCTTTGACTTGGGTAGCCCAGAAGCTGAGACATTACTTCTGTGCCTACACTACATATCTCATATCAAGGATGGATCCTTTGAAGTACATCTTTCAGAAGCACATGCCCACTGGCAAGCTGGCCAAGTGGCAAATCCTATTGAGTGAATTTGACATTGTCTATGTAACTCAGAAGGCAATCAAGGGATAGGCACTAGCAGATCACCTTGCGGAAAATCCCGTAGATGGAGAATACGAACCCCTGAAAATGTACTTTCCTGACGAAGAGGTATCATTCATAGGAGAAGACATTGCGGAATCCTATGATGGTTGGAGAATGTTTTGCGATGGAGCAGCAAATTTCAAGGGAGTTGGCATAGGAGCAGTTCTAGTATCAAAAACTGGTCAGCATTATCTGGTGTCCGCCAAACTCAGGTTCCCGTGCACCAACAACATGGCCAAGTATGAAGCCTGCATCCTAGGGCTCAAGATGGCCATTGACATGAACATACAAGAGTTGCTAGTAATCGGAGATTCAGACTTACTCGTACATCAGGTCCGAGAGGAATGGGCAACCAAGAACTCTAAGATACTCCCGTATCTGCACCATGTGCAGGAGTTGAGAAAGAGGTTCACAAAGATAGAATTCCGACATGTTCCCAGAATCCAGATTGAATTTGCCGATGCATTGGCTACCCTGTCATCCATGATACAACATCCCGACAAAAGCTTCATTGATCCCATTCCAGTAAAGATCCATGATCAGCCAGCTTATTGTGCCCATGTTGAAGAAGAAGTAGACGGAAAGCCTTGGTTTCATGATATCAGGGAATATTTGGCAAAAGGAGAATACCCAGAACTTGTGAATCCTACTCAAAAGCGCACACTTCGGAGGTTGTCCAACAATTTCTTTCACAGCGGAGGAATCCTGTATAGGAGGACTCCTGATTTGGGATTGCTAAGGTGTGTTGACGCAAAGGAAGCATCCATACTACTAGAGGAGATTCACGCTGGGACCTGCGGTCCACATATGAACGGTTTTGTCTTAGCCAAGAAGATACTCCAAACTGGTTACTTTTGGATGACTATGGAGACGGACTGCATCCAGTATGTCCGGAGATGCCACCACTGCCAGATACATGCAGACATGATAAAGGTGCCACCAAATGAGCTTAATGCAACAAGCTTACCATGGCCTTTCGCCGCCTGGGGAATGGATGTTATTGGACCAATCAAACCTGCCGCTTCCAACGGGCACAGGTTTATCCTCGTAGCAATCGACTATTTCACCAAATGGGTCGAAGCAGCATCTTATAGAGCAGTGACTAAGAAAGTAGTGGCAGACTTTGTCCGCGATCGCATCGTTTGTCGATTCGGGATTCCAGAATCAATCATTATTGAAAATGGCTCCAACCTCAATAGTGACTTGATGAAAGCTATGTGTGAAACTTTCAAGATCAGACACAAGAACTCTACAGCCTACAGACCTCAGATGAACGGGGCCGTAGAAGCTGCCAATAAGAATATCAAGAAGATACTAAGGAAAATGATTGAGAAGCATAAACAATGGCACGAGAAGCTATCATTTGCTTTATTGGGGTATCGCACCACAGTCCGCACATCAACTGGGGCAACCCCATATATGCTGGTTTATGGTACAGAAGCCGGTAGAAATTCCTTCATTAAGGATCATACAGGAAGCTGAGCTCGACGATGCAGAATGGGTGGAGAGTCGTTACGAGCAGCTAGCTCTTATAGATGGAAAAAGAATGAACGCAGTTTGTCAAGGTCAACTTTGTCAGAACAGAATATCCAGAGCCTTCAACAAGAGAGTCAAGCCCAGACAGTTCACGCCGGGGCAGCTGGTATTAAAGAAAATTTTTCCGCATCAAGAAGAAGCCAAAGGGAAGTTCTCTCCCAACTGGCAGGGCCCATACATTGTTCATCGGGTTCTGACAAGAGGAGCCCTCATACTTGCAGAAATGGAGAGAGAAGTCTGGCCAAAGCCGATCAATTCAGATGCAGTCAAGCGTTACTATGTGTGATCTTTATGTTTTCCTTATATGATGTAAATTGAACTACGTCTGACATGATTCCCGTTTAAGAAGGGATACGTAGGCATCCCTATGGGTTCGGTCACAATTCAATAAAATTTCCATTTCCCCCCGCAATTGGAAACCGGGGCAGAATTTTGAGGAGGACCCTCAAAATTTCGAAGTGATTTCAGCCAGTCGTCGCAAACAACGGTCAGGAGCATCAACACATTAAACTGGGGCAGAATTTTGAGGAGGACCCTCAAAATTCCGAAGCAAGAGAGGTCGGAATGTCTTGAGCCACGTCACAGTCGTCGGTTCATCTGAAAGTTATTTTTAATTATGTACTTATGTCATATTTTTACTAAACCATGCATGATTATTGCTGAAAACTACTCGTTTAGCAACGCTACCCCAATGATACATACAGTATCACCAGAGCAAAGCCAAGCAGGTCAAGCAGATCCAGCGGAGATACGAACTATCCCCCTTTACAAAACTCACGATTTTTCTTTGGATGCAGGCACTTGGATTGTGAAAACATCTGACATACTATACACTCACGAGACAAACATTGTTCAGGAATACAACTCTCAGAACTGTTGCACTCACCAACATTTGCTATCCACTCGCACCAGTGGCATTCCGTATGTCACGATGTCCTCAGCAGTCACGATACCACAATGTGCTATCAGCTAAGAAAACTCTATTACCATTTCCCCTTTTATTTCTTGCATAAGGCTACCATTTTGCCTTCCGAGACTAAACGCTGTCTCCATCTGCATTTCGCATTGCATAAGGCTACCATTTTGCCTTCCGAGACTTAACACTGTCTCCATCTGCATTTTTCATAAGGCTACCATTCTGCCTTCCAAGACTAAACGCTGTCTCCATCTGCATTTCGCATTGCATAAGGCTACCATTCTGCCTTACAAGGTTAAGCTCTACCTCCATCTACATTTGCATGGCTGAAAGATCGTCACCTTATCTACATTTGCATGGCTGAAATATCGCCACCTTATTTACATTCTACATGGCTGAAAGATCACCACATTATTTACATTCTGCATGGCTGAAAGATCGCCACCTTATTTACATTCTTCATGGCTGAAAGATCGCCACCTTATCTATATTTGCATGGCTGAAAGATCGCGACCTCATTCGCATGGTTGAAAGATCGCCACCTTATCTACATTTGCATGGCTGAAAGATCGCCACCATATTTACATTCTGCATGGCTGAAAGATCGCCACCTTATTTACATTCTGCATGGCTGAAAGATCGCCACCTTATCTATATTTGCATGGCTGAAAGATCGCCACCTTATCTACATTTGCATGGCTAAAAGATCGCCACCTTATTTACATTCTGCATGGCTGAAAGATCGCCACCTACTGCATCTCATGGGCTGAAAGATCACCAAATACTGCATCTCACGGGCTGAAAGATCGCCAAATACTGCATCTTATGGGCTGAAAGATCGCCAAATTATCCAAAGGCGTCATCGTTCGGAGGCATCATCTTCATAGCCCGAGAACACCATGTCATGGCCTGAGGATCCCTTTTAATCTTTTGCATATCATTATTCAAAGGCGTCATGGTTCGGAGGCATCATCCTCATAGCCCGAGAGCATCATTTCATGGCCTGTGAATCCTTTATTATACACTCCATGGCCCAGGACATCATGGTCCAAGGACGTCATTCTAACCGTCCAAAGACAACCTTCATGGTCCGACGAGAATTTGCATCATGTTTAAATTTACGCACCATATATCCTTGTATTGCTTATTTGCAGGTAAACCGGCGAGCAACGGCCATCTCGGTAGGAGCGATCCCGCTCCAGTTCCCGCAGCCCTATCAAACCTTAACCATTCCCCCGTCCTAAATATTGCGTCCGTTCTTGAAAGTCTCCATCGGCATACTCCGTCGACGGATCCTGAACTACATACGACCTGATTCCTGTAAGACTAGGGATATGTAGGCAGCTCAGAAGCCAGGGCACGGCCTAAGTCTCCTCGAACCATTTCGTTCGGTCAAAATTGGCCATCATATCTTTACCCGACAACTCTTTCATCCTTCCCGGGTAAAGAGGGGCAGCTGTTGATACCCAATTTTTTTCTATATATTTTTAATATGCAAAATACTTTCAAAATAGCATGTGCATGCATAAATAAGTATGTCCAAATGTTTTACTATTTTTTAATCAATTTATTGCCCTATTTTATCTAGAAAACCCCAATAATTATTCCCAAAATTATCATTTTGGTAGTTCATTTATTGGATTCTCATATTTATGCTAAAAAATAGCTAAGATAATTTTTACATATTTTTACAAATTTATTTAGTATTTTTAAAGCTAAATTGCATATAATTACAATATTAGCCTCTTTTAGATTTAATTACGTTTATATCTATAAAAATTAAGTCCAGAATTTTTAATTTTGATGATTATGTACTATTAGTCATTTTAGTACCTTTAATTTATTTCCAGAAATTATTTTAAAATTTTTTATAAATCAAATAGGGAAAAGTGGCTATTTAAATGTTAGCCCATTTTCATTTCAATTTTAGCCTGATTTGGCACCCCAAGTAAACCCAATCTGAGGCCCAATTACCCTGACCCAATCCTCGTTTAATCTGACCCAATCCCATCTTCATAACCCACCCACTCGCCCGCTTTAATCCAGGCCATTGATCATTCAGATCAACGGCCAACAACAATCCTTACCTTTTTTAATTCAAGCGACCCCTAACCCTAACCCCATTTCATACACTCCGCCACCTATGAATCCCCTTCTCTCTCAAACCCTCTCAAACCCTAGCCGCTGCCCTCAACTACAACCCTAAAATCTCCCAAATCAATGGCTTCCAGGGTCATCGGAGGCCTGTATCCACCTCTTATAGCTTCTAGATGCCCGATTATCATGGTTTCAAGGCTAGATCCTGGAAAAGTTTGGTCCAGACCTTGGTCTTTTTCCGTTTACGACTGTTCTCCGGTCGTCTCTGACCTTTCTCCGGCCAGCCATGGCTATTCGAGTCTGACTCTTGACTCTCCTGCTTAGATCGATGGTTTTCAAAGCCTTTCTCACCACTTGGGGTTCTTCTGAAACCCTAACCTTTAAGGTTCTTCCGATTTCTTTTAGATCTGTTTTAGATCCGTGTTTGCTCTAAACTTCTAAATGTTTTTCTCAAAGTTTCTTCTAAAACTCTACCTTCAAAACCCCTTATCTTTTCCGATTAGGGTTTTTGCTAAGTTATTTCGAAGCTTTCTCTGATTTTTGACATGTTCTGCTGTGTTTCCTTATGTCGTTCTTCTATTGGAGTTTGCATGTTAAATGCCTTAACTTCTTTTGAGGTTTCTGAATCTATTTTTTGTTAATAGTTGTTTGAATTATTTGTTTTTTATCCCTAGACTCAATTGGTGTTGAAAACCCTAAGTCTGGGTTTATTCAAGTTTTTAAGACTATTTGTTGTGTGCCTTACTTTTTCGTCATCTTTGAGTTCGATTGGTTTCAAAAACCCTAATTTCTTTGGGGCCTATTCGAGCTTCTGAAGCTGCTTGTGCAACTCATCTGTTTGAAGTTGCTCGACTGGATTTGAAATCTTTTTGTTTCAGCATTTGTTTCTTTATGTGATTTTGACTTCCTACTATCATCGAAACTCGACTATTCTTTTTTATAAGGGCCTTTTTACTTGACCCTTTGCATGCTTCTGATACTCTCTTTTTTCTCTATTACTAAGTTAATGAAGTTGACCTATGTGACTACCATGTTTCGATAATTCACTGTCTACTGACTATGTGATTGTTATTGCATGTTGCTTCCCTTTGACATAGTTTAGCCTCGCATGCCTAATGTTTATGCACTCTATTTATATGCTGAATTCCCCTCTTAAATGACCTTCAATTTCGGACTGATTTCGAACCATCCCTTGTGAAATTCTGATTGCACTCGTGTTAAGTAATTGATTCTTTCCTTGTTTCGCCTTACTGATTTCCCTGTTTCTTGGTCTAATTTGGACACTTTCCTTTGAACCTTCGATCCCTACTTTTCTACTCAATTTGATTAATTCCCTTACCTTGGTTACATTGGTATTTGATTCTTACCGATATTTCCTTGATTAGAATCTGATGAACCAAGTCTCTATTACATATTGTGTACTTGTACTATGCTGAAAATATTTCCTTATTTGTTATATTCGGCCTTATGTGATTTCTTTCCTTATTTAGTATTTGCATGTTACCGTTTAAATTTAACTCCTTAATTAAAGGACGTACTTATGCTGATTTGATTTTAATTAGCACATAGTTCCATAATTACTGCTAAACTATGATCCTTGCCTCATTTTCTACCTGTTTTCAAACTATAAGTACCTTGCTCTCTCATTAACACAAACAGACGAACACTCTTAGTTCTGAACTAACACTTACACTCAAACGCTCTCTCTTGCTTTACTACTTGTACTGTGGCCTGTATAGCTGGCTGAAAGCCAAAGCTATATTTCGAAGTCCTGCTACCTTTCTTTACTGCATTTTGCTTCTTTGAACTGGTATGTTCTAATTAAGCTTACAGCATCAACAATAACATGGTTACTTAATGTTCTTGCATTCTTGTTTGTCTACTGCTTGTATCTATTTCAGTACCTTTATGTAGCATGCTGTAATTTCTTTTCTCCTGTTCTGAATTAATGTTTTGTGAACCTTAAATCCCTATCCCCAATGTGTTTGGTACTATGTTTGGTATGGGGCATGGCAGTATTGAACATTGCTGTCCACGACTCAAACTTGATCCCCCTGGGATCATAACCTCTATGTTTCCTCTAGTGTTGTGTGTTCTGGTGGGCTTATAGGTATGCCAGCATCTTCAATTGTTGAGCATGCCTAAAGCTAACCCTTGCCTAAGTACATAGGCTCTTTGCAATTCCCAACCCCCTTTACTCCTCTCCTTTATTCCCTCAGCTCTTAGAACTCTGTTTCTGCACTTGCACTATCTTCTTAGACTTAAGTTCTGCCCCCCTTGTGTGAGCCTTGCCTTGGGACCCATGAGCTCCCTCTGAACTTGGACACATGAGGGCTGTCACTTCCACACTTCACTTGTCCCTATTCTGGTTATGGAACTTGGGTGTGAGCACTGCCCGGGGTCTTATTGAGGCCCTTAGGGAACTCTGACACACTCAAGTCTGAGAAAGGCTTTGGATCGATGGTCTTTGAGTTGGTTTATCTCATAACTCAGAGAGGAAGTCAAGAATTAGGCTTCCTCTGGTTGTAATTTTTCTTTGTACTTTTTCTGATGTAATTTTTATTCCTGGTTTGTAATAATTTATAATGAACGTTTGGGGCTGACTAGTGAAAAGGGTTGGGTAATTATGCATGCTAGGGTAGAAAATATATCTATAGGACTTCTTTTAATTCTGCACTTTCAAACTACATTAGAAAATATGTCTATCGGACTTCTTTTAATTCTGCACTTTCAAACTGCATTAGAAAATATGTCTATAGGACTTCTTTTAATTCTGCACTTTCAAACTGCATTAGAAATCATGTCTCTAGGACTTATACAAAATTCTGCTTGTTCAGTTTCACACCTAGATAACCTGCTTATAGGTCGTATTCGAATTCTGCACGCCACTTAGATATCATGCTTTAGGTTCTAAACGGCTATAAATAAGTATCACATTCGTAATCATGCCTGCATGGATTCTTAAATAAAACTTGACTCGTTTCATTCCCATTCAATATTAGATATCCTTTTCATAGGGATTAAAAATCAGTAATAGTAGATACTATCACCTGCAGAACCTGTAACTAGTCTAATTTAATTTTGTCCCTTCTGAATCTCTTTTAATAATCTAATCGCCTTACTTAACAAGGTTTAGCAAGCATGCCTATAGGATTTCAAACAATTTATTTCGAGTATTTACTGTCTCATCACCTTCTGAATTGAAAAGACATCATGCCTATAGGACTCCGTCTAAGCACTCAGGCAAGCCCTAGGATAATAATTGTAAAACTAAATCCGCTTTGCTAATTGCTACAACCAGCAGGCAGGCCTGATTCGGACTTCTTATCTGAGTTATGCAATAAACTAAGCTGCCACAACCATTAACTTCCCTTGTCTTTGTGCGCTTTAAATCAGACCTAAAAAGTATGTGCAAGTCATGCTATTTATGTGCTTTTGTTTGAGGAGGTATACTTGAGCCTTATATGCTTATGTGTTTCCCCCTTTAATGTGCAGTCTTTATATGTTTTGTATGTCGCCTTAGAATTTTTACCTTTGAAACTTCAAGTAAGCCTAATACCCCTCCCTTTTATGATTAGTAGTCATAAATGCCTCCGGGACTGATAGGAATGGGACGGGTAATAGAATGCAATAAGTAATCGAGACCAATCCGCGCTTTAATACCTTAACGGGGTGGGAAGGGTAGATATGGATATGATGACCACGCGATAATGTCATGTGTAGCCCCTCATCGAGGAGTCATTACCGACATTATGTGGGGTGATCCATATTTTTAATAAACCTAGGACCCCCCCCCCCCTTTTCCTTTATTCTTTATTCTTTTTCAGCATTGTAACTCCTTATTAAAAAAAATCAGCTCTTTGATTGTTCTTTAAAATTTGTTTACTTTCAAACCATTATGTATTGAAATCCCCTCTTACTTGAGCCTTATTTGCTTACATTTTAATTGTACCCCAAATTCACAATAACTGTCTGGCCGGGAACCACACTAGTGGATCCTGAGGGGTGCCTAACACCTTCCCCTTAGGATAATTTCAAGCCCTTACTCAATCTTTGATTATTTAAACAAGCTTAGAGTTGAATCTCTATTGGTGTCCTAATGCACCTTAATCATTAGGTGGCGACTCTTCAAATACAAACCCAGTTCCCAAAAGGAACGAGTTGTCCCTCCAAATGTCATAAACCCAATTTCGCGAGAAAAAGGGGGCGCGACACAGTCGGAATGGACAGTTCAGATCTTGGAGGACATGCTTAGAGCATGTGTGATTAACTTTGGAGGACAGTGGGATCAGTTCTTGCCGTTGGCAGAGTTTTCTTACAGTAACAGCTACCAGTCCAGCATCGAGATGGCTCCATTTGAGGCTATATATGGGCGGCGATGTCGTTCTCCTATCGGGTGGTTTGAGCCTGAGAGGCTATGTTATACGGCACAGACTTGGTAAAAGATGCTTTGGATAAGGTAAAGTTGATTCAGGAACGGCTTCGCACTGCTCAGTCCAGACAGAAGAGCTATGCGGATCAGAAGGCACGTGATGTATCATTCATGGTTGGCGAGAAGGTCTCTTGAAAGTCTCGCTAATGAAGGGTATTATGAGGTTCGGGAAGAAGGGCAAGTTGAGCCCAAGATTCATTGGCCCATTTGAGATTTGAGGCGAGTTGAGGAGGTTGCTTACGAGCTTGCTCTACCCCCCAGCTTATCGGGAGTTCATCCAGTTTTCCACGTGTCAATGCTCCAAGGGTATCATGCCGACTTGTCCCATGTGTTGGACTTCAGTACTATTCAGCTGGATGAGAGTTTGGGTTATGAGTAGGAGCCAGTTGCCATTGTTGATAGACAGGATCGCCAGTTAAGATCCAAGAGGATTTCAGCGGTGAAGGTCCAGTGGAGGGGCCAACCAGTCGAGGAGGCGACATGGGAGTCCGAGGAGGACATATGGAGCAGATATCCACACTTATTCGGCACTTCAGGTACTTTTCTACGTCCGATCGAGGATGAACGTTTGTTTAAGAGGTGGAGAATGTAACGACCGGACCGGTCATTTTGCTTTTCAGAACCCCGTTCCCGTAAATAAAAACACTCCGCGCTTGCTTTAACTGATTCACAACCTGCGGGGATGGTTGGTTCGGGTTTTGGAAGAGTTTGGGTTGAAATAGGCTCATTTGATTCCTTAAGATTTTCTTAAAAAGCTAAGTTTGGCTTCGGTCAACATTTTTAGCAAACGGACCCGGATCTGTGTTATGACGGTCCTGGAGGGTCCGTAGGAAAATATGGGACCTGAGCGTATGCCCAGAATCGAATTTCGAGGTCCCTAGCCCGAGTAATGAATTTTTATTGAAAATTGTTAAACTGAAATTCTAAGCTTTTAAAGAAACTAAATAATGAGTGATCACATTGGTATCGGGCTCGTATGTTGGTTCCGGAGCCCAGTACAGGTCCAATATAACATTTAAGACCTTCCCTCAAAATTTGGTGTCAATCCGAGTAGTCTAAGTACGTTTCGGCTCGTCGGAAGTGAATTAACAACTTGAAGTTCATAAGTTTGATTCAATTGTTTTAGGGGGTGATTCTTAGATTTAGCGTTGTTTCGGGTGATCCAAAAGTTCGAGCAAGTCCGTTTCATTATTTCAGACTTGCCCGTATGCTCGGGCGGGGCCCGGGAGCCCCGAGCGTCAATCGGACGAGGCTCGAGTGAAGTTGAAAAATTTGAGAAGGGCTGAAGCTTCAGTTGTTGTCATAACCGCACCTGCGGTTGGTCAGCCGCAGGTGCGGTCAACCCATCGTAGATGCGGCCCAGGGCTGGCCAGGCCAAACCGCAAAAGCGGCTTCAAGACCGCAGAAGCGGTCCCAGCCCGCTTGGCTAATTCCGCAGATACGACCTCCCTCTCGCAGAAGCGGGACCGCAGATGCGGAAATCGCTGAAGTAGTGAGCTTCATTTAATACGGGTTCCAAGTGATTTTTTCCATTTCTCACTCCTCCATTGGGCGACTTTGGGAGCTTTTGAGAGAAGATTTCCACCTAGCATTTGAGTTTTGGATCGTTCGGCTCCAAATTGAGAGTTCGGGCTCGTTCTTGGTATCGAAAGTGCACTTTGGAGCGAGGAGAGTCTCCTTTCTAACCTTGTAAGAGGGAATTGTCCCCATAGGAGTAAAAATTGTGTAATGTGCCACTAAATGTGGGGGCTACGTACGCACTAGGTGACGAGAGTCCGTGTGTAGCTACTATCATATTAATTGTCCGGGTAGTTTAGGACCCGTATCATGCTATATTTTTAAGTGTTATATGTCTTCGTGCTAATGTAATCATTTGAGATGTGCTAGAGAATTGGAAATGAACATAATTGAACATGTATATTGTTGAACACTTGTATGAGTTTAATCAAGTATAAATGCGCCTCCTTGTATGTTCCTGTTGATAAATTGTTGTTTGTGGATCGGGCCGATCACCTCGGTAGAAATAGATGCATCTATGGTTCGCGCCATTCGACCCTCTGGCAGTGCACAGTTTCTTTTCTGTTGGATCGGGCCGTCGACCTCGGCATAATGTGCGCATGATATCTATGTGAATTATTATAGATGACTTGCCTGCTAAATGGTTCGAATTGTAACTGGTTAACCGTGATATTATAATGTCATGACTTAGAAATTCTTATTGCAACTGTTATATAATTGTGACCTTCATGCTTAGCATAACATCGTATCATATTATTTGACCCTAGTAGGTATCAAGTCGACCTCTCGTCTCTACTTGTTCGATATTAGACGGGATACTTACTGGGTACATATTGTTTATGTACTCATACTACGCTTCTGTACTTAATTGTACAGGCTCTGAGGCAGGTACATCTGGCTATCAGACCGGTGCGCATCACTGATCTTAGTCCGAGACTTCCACGGTGAGCTGCTTTCTCTTCCTGTGATGATCAGCAGCTGATGGAGTTCCTCTTATTTTTGGCTGACTATTCTGTTTCAGACAGTAGAATAGATCTATTATTTTGTATATTTTACTAGTTGCCCATAGCTTGTGACACCAGGTCTTGGCACACACTTAGTAGACAGTTTCTTTTGGGGTTGTATAACTATTACCGCATATTGCTTATTATCATATGTTTTAAATTGCGTAAATTAAGACAAGTGTTGTAACTGTTTTTGGTAAGTAAAAATAAGAACTCACTAATAATTCCCCGTTGGCTTGCCTGACAACGGTGTTGGGCGCCATCACGACTTGAGGTGAAATTGGGTCGTGACAGAAATAGTGATCTAGTGATGGGGAACTGCTATGTGTAGGGAATTGGTTATGTGGGACTGTGATAGGAGAAGGTTGATCTGAGGGCTCTACAGGTTGTGTGACACTTGACCTGTGCTGAGTAGTGTGTTGTTCTGGCTCAACTTCCAAATGATCAATAAAAGGAATAGAATTGAGGACTGATGTGAAGGAAGTGGTGCCATCATGCATGGCAAAGGGAAAAACATGCTCATTGAAAGTGACATCTCCGGAAATGTGTATCTTTCTGGTGACTAAACTCAAGATCTTGTAACCTTTTGTGTTGAAAGGATAACTAACAAAGACATGAGGGGCGGTTCTTGGCTCAAACTTGTCTCTGTGAGGTTTAGGGGCTGTAGGGTAGCACAAACATCCAAAGCTTCTAATCTGTGAGTATTTAGGCTTCCTTTTGTATAGAAGTTCATAAGGGCATCTATTGCTCAGGCTACTAGAAGGAAGTCTATTTATGATGTAGGTTGCACAAAGAATACGCTCACCCCAGTACCTAGTTGGTAGTTTTGACTGAAACAAAAGAGCTCTAGCAGTTTCTAGTAGGTATTTATGTTTCCTTTCTACTATGCCATTTTGCTGAGGTGTATAGAGACAAGTTCTTTGGTGTGTTATGCCCTTGGATTGGAAAAAAATGATTGGCTTCTGTATTGGTGAACTCCAGGCCATTGTCTGATCTAATGGTTTTGATTCTAATGTTAAATTGGTTTTCTACCAAAGCTACAAAAGCTTTAATGGTTTGAAGGGCATTACTATTACATGATAGAAGATGAGTCTAGGTGGATCTACTGTAGTCATCCACTATGGTAATAAAGTACCTATAGTTGTCATGTGTTATAACATGGTAAGGTCCCCATAGATCAACATGCAATAATTCAAATATTTTGGTAGCAATGATGGTCTTCTGGGGAAAGGGGAGTCTTTCTTGTCTGGCCATAGGACAAATGGAACAAAGGAAAGGCTGTTTGGAAGAGAAATTGGCAGGTATTGAGATAATGTTTTTCATTTCAACAAAAGGCACATGACCATGTCTATTATGCCATAGAACATTCACATTATTTCTTATAGGCTCATGAGAATTCAGAGTAAAAGACTGATGGGTTTTCAGTATTTTATGTTTTGATGATCTAACAAACTGGTCATGAAGAACCAGATAGAGCACCTGGAGCACAGGACATACATTTCATGTGAACTAATTGAAGCCTGAAAAATTAGCAAAGGGAGGAACACAACAGGGACCTGATGATCTGGCCCTTTAGGGTTTTCCGACACAAGCAAGTCAATGACTGTACGTAATCAAGATAAAGAGGAACACAACAGGGACCTGCTGTCTTAGGGTTCTCTGACAAAAAGTACAAGTCAAGTGCGCAGCTGGAACGTGACAGAAGAAAGTAACCATCTGGCAACTGTTACAGAAGAGGAACACAACTAGGACCCGGTCTGTTGGTGTGTCCTGACAGGAAGTACAAAGCCCACTATCCAGCTGGAACGCAACTGCCCAGAAGTGGCTGTGCCGATTATACAACAGTCACTTCTCATTGGGAAGAAGTATACACCTTGAGTTGACATCAATTTGAGTTGACATCACTATCTATTGTGCCATCTTTTGTGATAAAACAACCTGGTTCAAGACATACTATTCTTCGCGCATTCAGTTATCTCTCAAGCATAACAAAGTTCATCTAGCATTGAAGTCACTGGTGTGTCAAGAACAAGAAGACAACTCCACTAAGGATTAGTTTCTAACCGAGTCTTATGTACATCAATAGTTGAGTTGTAATCTTGTTAATTGTTCTACATTATAATTCCTAGTTTGCTTTCTTAGAAGCGCTGTCTTAGGAACAAATCAAATTCATAAACTTTAGAGTTTATGTTGTGACTAGGAATTTTTATATGTTAAATCCTCTGTAACTAGGAGAGTTATAGAGTGGCTTGTGGTGGTGCATCACAAGTTAGTTTGAAGTCTTTGCAAAAGGGTGTTTGCAAAGTGGCTTGTAATAGGTAGATTACAAGTTAGTTGAGTTTAAAGCCTATAGGTGTAGGTCGTGATTTTTTGATCCCCTTGTGTGGGATTTTTCCACGTAGAAAATCTCTGGCCTTCTTTACATTCAGTCGTTACTGCATTCTACGTATCATTCTCACAGAGGACCAGGTACTCTATAATTTGGTGGACTCACATAAGTCAACAGTTGGTATCAGAGCAGGTTCCTCTTATCAGGCGAACACCTAGGAGGAATCCTCAATGACTGCTCCATCAAGCTTTGAAGAAGGACAATCAACCTATAGACCTCCCAGATTCAATGGTCAATACTAAGGCTGGTGGAAGACCAGGATGTATGATTTCATTATGGCAGAAGATTTAGAGCTGTGGGACATTATATGTGATGGTCCACATGTTCCCATGAAGAAGATTGAAGAAACAGGGCAAATGGTGCCGAAAGGAAGAAGATAGTACAACGACATTGACAGAAAAGTTGTTGAAAAGAACTACCGTGCCAAGAAAATCTTGATGTGTGGCATAGGACCTGATGAGTACAATAGAGTCTCAGCTTGTGAAACTGCCAAAGAAATATGGGAGGCGTTGCAAACCGCTCAGGAAGGAACCACCCAGGTCAAACAATCCAAGATTGACATGCTTATCACAGAATATGAACTCTTTAGGATGAAGGATGATGAATCTATACAAGATATGCACACTAGATTCACCTCCATAATAAATGAGCTTCATTCACTTGGAGATGTCATTCCCAGAAATAAGCTCGTAAGGAAAATTCTCAGCGTCCTACCTGGGTCTTGGGAAAGTAAGGTAAATGCATCACGGAAGCTAAAGATCTACAGACTCAGACCATGGATGAGTTGATTGGTAATCTGAAAACTTACGAGATGAAAAGAAAGAAAGACAGGGAAAGAAGAGAGCCCAACAAGGAAAAGAACCTAGTGCTTAAAGCTGAAAGGTGTGATTCAAGTGATGAAGATAGTGACATGTCCTATCTTACTAAGAGATTTCAAAAAATGGTTCGAAGAAATGGTGGCATACCAAAGTGGGGCAGTTCAAGTAAAACAAGGAACAATGATCTCTGTCACGGATGTGGAAAGTCAGGGCATTTCATCAAAGACTGCCCACTCGCGAAATAGGAGCAGTACAAGAAAAATCCTGACAAAACAGGAAAAAGGAACCTAGTTCCAGAGAAAAGATTCAAAAAAAAAATGATGCTGACAATATCGTTAAGCAGGCTTTTGTTGCTTGGGGAGACTCCTCAAGTGAATCTGAAAGGGAATCAGATGAAGAAAATAGTTCCTTGATAGCAGTGGAAAATGAAGCAACGAAGTACGACTCACTGTTCTCGCTGATGGCTCAGTCAGATAATGATGATAAAGAAGATGAAGACGATGAGGTCAACTTCCGGGATGTTCAGAGAAATCTGAAATCCTATTCTTCCAAGAAGCTAAGGTCTTTATCAAATGTCTCAATTGATGCCTATTGTAGCCTTATAAACGATAAGGAGATCCTTACAATAGAACTAGGAGAGGCAGAGCAATCTAGAGATGATCTAGTGGTCTGTGTAGTAGACCGAGATGAGACCATAGCTAATCTTGAAATAGAAAAGGAGGCCTTGAATGAAAGAATAACTAGAGTGGAAAATGAGAGAGACGGCCTGATTGTAGTAGTTGTTGATCTAAAAGAAACAATAGAAGGCCTTAACAATGAGAAGCACACCTTAGAAGAAAACGTTGCATCTACTGAAGAGGAAAGGGATGACTTGTTAGCAATATGCGATGATCTAGAGGAAACCATTGAGGGACTCAATAGAGAACATAGGAATGTAAGTCTTGGGAAAGGGAAGGAAGTAGCCAGTGAGGCGTACATCATGCTTGAAAAAGAGTTAAATGTTGTAAAAACCAGTCTTTGCAGTGAACTCGAGAGGAATCAGCAACTCCAAGCTGAGTTGGAGAAAGTAAGAAATGATCTTGAGAAATCCTTGAAGTGGACCTGGTCCTCAGATGTTGTTACTGCCATGTATCTCAACAATAGTGGGAACAAGCAGGGCATCGGGTTCCAAAGGGAGAAAACTCCCTACAACCCACACAGCAAGTATGTCACTGTACCTGATAACTGGCTATGTACCCACTGCGGAAACAATGGGCATTTTAAAGAAAATTGTCAGGCCAGGGTTCAGTCTGCTCAGAAGAACAAAGCGTTCACTGATAGAGTGACTACTAGCAAAGGACCAGGTACCACTCGCAAAAAGCGGATGCTGCCTGCGTGGATTAGGAAATCCCTCATACATCCTTTTTTTAGTAACAAGGGACCCAAACTAGTTTGGGTTCCTAAATCTAACCCTTGATGTGCATGTGCAGCGAGCAGACTGCGATGGACTATGGACAGTGAATGCCTAAAGCACGCAGCTGGAAACATCATGAAAGTCTCTCACTGTCATTTTGATGATCTAACAAACTTGTCATGAAGAACCAGATAGAGCAACTGGAGCACAGGACATAGATTTCATGTGAACTAATCGAAGCCTGAAAATCAGCAAAGGGAGGAACACAACATGGACCTGATTATCTGGCCCTTTAGGGTTTTCTGACACAAGCAAGTCAATGACTGTATGCAATCAAGATAAAGAGGAACACAACAGGGACCTGCTGTCTTAGGGTTCTCTGACAAAAAGTACAAGTCAAGTGCGCAGCTGGAACGTGACAGAAGAAAGTGACCATTTAGCAACTGTTATAGAAGAGGAACACAACTAGGACCCGGTCTGTTGGTGTGTCCTGACAGGAAGTACAAAGCCCACTATCCAGCTGGAACGCAACTGCCCAGAAGTGGCTGTGCAGATTGTACAACAGTCACTTCTCATTGGGAAGAAGTATACACCTTGAGTTGACATCACCTTGAGTTGACATCACTATCTATTGTGCCATCTTTTGTGATAAAATAACCTGGTGCAAGACATACTATTCTTTGTGCATTCAGTGATATTCTCTCAAGCATAACAAAGTTCATCTAGCATTGAAGTCACTGGTGTGTCAAGAACAAGAAGACAACTCCACTAAGGATCAGTTTCTAACTGAGTCTTATGTACGTCCATAGTTGAGTTGTAATCTTGTTAATTGTTCTACATTATAATTCCTAGTTTGCTTTCTTAGAAGCGTTTTCTTAGGAAAAAATCAAATTCGTAAACTTTAGAGTTTATGTTGTGACTAGGAATAGTCATAAGTTAAATCCTCTGTAACTAGGAGAGTTATAGAGTGGCTTGTGGTGGTGCATCACAAGTTAGTTTGAAGTCTTTGCAAAAGGGTATTTGCAAAGTGGCTTGTAATAGGTAGATTACAAGTTAGTTGAGTTTAAAGCCTACAGGTGTAGGTCGTGGTTTTTTGATCCCCTTGTGTGGGTTTTTTCCACGTAGAAAATCTCTGGCCTTCTTTACATTCAGTCGTTACTGCATTCTACGTATCAGTCTCATAGACGACTAGGTACTCTATAGTTTGGTAGACTCACATAAGTCAATAAAGACTATTCTTTATTGCTTGCAGATGAACTATTTACAACAGAAAGAGGAACACACTTATTCATGACTAATGACTTATCTACATTGTTGTGAAGGTGACACTGTGTGTTGCAAGCACAACAACAGCCTGACAAAAGAGGAGATTTGACTGTAGGATTGTACTATTTGTTCTGCAAACATTTTTGACATAGGAAGTACAAGCCATCCATGTCTTTACCAATCACCAGAGGCCTCTTCATTGAAGGGGCCTGCAACAGACATGAATTGTTAGAGAAGGAAACAAGTTATTCAAGATCTGTTAGAGAGTGAACTGAATTCAAATTGTATTTGAAAAAAGGTATAAACAACACTTTTTCCAGGGTGATTTCAGGTATGAGTGTCACACTGCCAATTTCTGTTACCCTTACTTTATATCCATTTGGGAGAATGACAAGGAGAGGATATGGCAAGGTTATAATTTTGGTCAATTAGGATTTGATGAAGGTCATGTGATTTGAGGCTCCAGAATCTAATATTCATGAGTCGGCTATATTTTTGAAACAATTGCACGACAATTTACTAAAATTAATTGAAGATGTACATGCAACAATACCTACAAAGTTGGCAGTTGCACAGGCTAAATTCACATTGCTGGTACTTTCTCCTCCATTTCCTATCTGGAAGTGCTACAGCAAGTTCATGATTTGCCCATACTGCTCCTGAGTGAAGTTAACACTTTGGTTATCCTTTTGTGCATCAGATTTATCATGTGATGGCATATCCAGCAGAGGTCCATATACATTTGAAATAGTCCTGTTTGACCTGTTAAAACCACTGTTGGGCTTGAAATTCGGATTTGAATTGTGGAGGCTACAATTATTGTTCCCCTTGAAGTTTTGGCCATAACCCTGAGGGTATCCATGTAGTTTGTAGCATTTGTCCTTAGTGTGTCCCGGCTTCTTACAATACTCACACATTGGCCTTGACTTGTTTGCACCATTATAGTTGTTGCTAGGGGAGTATTGGTTATGTAGTTGTTTTGCTTTAAGGTATTCACATTTAGGGAAGTTGATTCCAAAACAAGCTGATTACTAGGTCTAATGTCCATCTGTTTTTCCTCTTGGACTAACAAGGAAAAAGCTTGTGCAATTAAAGGCAATGGATTCATCATTAAAATGGTGCCTCGCACCAAAGTGTAGACCTCATTAAGTCCCATAAGAAAGTGTATTAGTCGCCTATCTTGTTCTGCTTTGTGCATACTCTCTTTTGCTCCACATGTCCAGTGACAAGTGCATTGATTTTTAGCAGTTAGGTTGCTCAGTTCTTCCCACAGCTTCTTCATCTTAGTATAGTACCCTGTAATGTCAAGAGATCCTTGGGAAAGATCGTTAATATCCTTCTGAATTTGGTAAAGCTTTGCGCCATTATTCTGATCATATCGGTCTTCTAATTCCTTGCACAATTCTGTTGCATCATTTACGTATTCCACGCTATCTGCAATTTTCTTGGATAATGAATCCAAAATCCACGATGTTACCATATCGTCACACCTCTCTCACAGTCGAAGCTTTTGAGAATCTAGATCTGGCCTGTTACATTCTTCATTAATAAAACCCACCTTGTTCTTCACAGAAAGGGCACGCAATACACTCCTCCTCCATGATCTGCGTCCAACGCCATTAAAAGGAACTGATACTAATATTGATCGGGATTATCTGAGGGATGCATATAGAAAGGACTACTCAGATCTACACCGGATTGACTATTATCAGCCGGCAAATCAGCTTCTAAATCACTAGACCGTTCGTTCTCATCTAAAATTGC
This sequence comes from Nicotiana attenuata, assembly GCF_001879085.1. Lineage (NCBI taxonomy): Eukaryota > Viridiplantae > Streptophyta > Magnoliopsida > Solanales > Solanaceae > Nicotiana > Nicotiana attenuata. The sequence goes on from NW_017671858.1 coordinate 190,800, forward strand.
CATAACTGAATCTATTGAGCTAAGTATTGAAGAACAAAATAGTAATTTGCAATTGAGATTTGCATTCAAAGAAAAATTGTGAATCGCACAAATGAATTCCAAAATAACTCGGATTTAGGTTTGCATGTGACAAATGGGACTAGTGAATTTGACCGATCTGAAAACAGAGACGCAATTACCGGAGAAGAGGTTCCCAAAACTGAAACCATAACAATTTCGGATATCCTGCTGAGAATGAGCTTGAGCTAAGCTCTAATGGAGATCCTATGGAAGCTTCTGGAAGTAGCAGTCACATAAGAGAAAATATCGAGAGGAAGAAGAAGGAAATGGGAGAAAAAGAATCTCATTTTATTACTCTGCAATTGGAGAGTTATATATAACAACACCTCGCTATAACAATCAAAAATATTCGGAACAAATTGAGTTGTTATAAAGAGGTTTGGTTGTAGTCTGTAACGTGGGGAGGAAAGCACCATCTCTTGTGTTATCGTCTTCACTTGTTAATTCAACCATTTAAAAAAAATCAAGCACATTTTTTATATTTGTAAATCTATATAGAGCAACTTTCACTATTTCTAATAGCATCTCTTTTAAATGTCATTCTCAAAAAAGTTAAAATAAATTTTTGTGGCTACCATTTTTTACTTTAAGTGCTTTCACTGGACCAAATTCATAAACTAATTAACAATTTCCAAAGCTTTAGACAAAGAAATTGAATTAGTTAATACCGTCAAATTTTAATACTAAAAGAGTATAAGAACATGTTATTCAATTTAAATAACATAAATTTACAACGCATCTAATTTTAAAAGTACTGTTTAATCAAGTTTAAATCTGCGTAGGAACTATATTAAAATTCTAGCTCTTAACCTAAATTTGATCCAAATAAACTTATTTTAACATCCATACATAATATAAAGGTAATATAACTGAAGATAAAAGTAATACAAGAAGCTTTTAAAGCTTTAAAATGTTAAGTGAAGTTGCGTATTAGGTGTCTAAAAATATAATAAGAGAATGAGATAGTACTAAAATCTTACCCAAAAAAACATAATAAAAATGAGAATCACATCAAGAGCCTCTTTCTTTCTCTTTATAGGGCATGGGATTAACATGTGAATTAGTAATAAAAATTCAAGAATTTTTTTTTATAATATGAACAAATTGAGATAAAATAAACCATTGGGCCCCTGCAGACACATCATCTAGTAATTAAATATATGGCAAGTACATCTTAAATTAATCGAAGTTTTTATTTACTTCTATAATGATCTAAAAAGTTTTATATTTGGAAAGTGATTAATAAATTGCCACTAGCCAACCCCTTCACGAATAAAAAACTGACAAATTTAGCTAATGTAGAAGATGATATCATTATCGTGATGACCTAAAAGTTTTCTTCTTTCTTCTTTTTTTGTAAAGTAGATAGACTTCAGGACCTACATTGACTATTGCAAGTGAAGAGAAATCATTAAGAAGAATTTAATCAAAGATGACAAATACATGTTTATCACATGGATGCATACAATATGTAACCTAGGGCTCTACATAATTTTTCTCTTTTTTCAATCTCTGAAAATACAACGGACCTAGAATTTCTATACTTTGGGTACACCGCTAAAAAAAAGAGAAAAAAGAAGTCCTAATTGAGAATCAATTCATGTTTCTTTGGATAAATAAGTTACAATTCAACCAGGTGCATCACTCAACCTTTTTGGAATATGAAAGCCAACGGATAATATTAGATCAATTTCAAAAAATATATATACATAAAATACTTAGTTCATCGAAAAAACTATGGGTTCACGTGCACGTAAAAGCAGCTTAAATGCACCCGTCTGTAGTGATGTATTTTTTGTTGGGTTTTTTAAGCTTAATTTAGCTTAAAAGAGGGTGAATGGGAAATGGAGGGAAAATGAAATATTTGAGTGTAACGACCCGACTGATCGTTTTACTTTCTAGAACCCCGTTCCTCTAAATAAGACTCCCCGCACTTGCTTTTACTGATTTATGACTTGCGGGGATGGTTTGCTTGGAATTTTGAAGAGTTTGGGTTAAAATTGGAACACTTGGTTCCTTAAGGTTGGCTTAAAAGACTAAGTTGACTTCGGTCAATATTTTGAGTAAATGACCTCTGAATCAGAATTTGACGGTTCCAATAGGTTCGTATGATGATTTCAGATATGGGCGTATGCTTGGATTGGATTTTGGATGACCCGGGAGCGTTTCGGCGCCTAATAGTGAAAGTTGGTTCTTGAATGTTTTAGAAGTTCTTTAAATTTGGTTTAGAGCGGGTTTTGATGATACCGAGGTCCGAGCGGGATTCCGAGACCGGAAATAGTTCCGTAATGTCATTTAAGACCTGCACGCAATATTTGGTGTCAATCCGAGTAGTATAAGTATGTTTCGGCACATTGGAAGTAAATTGAAGAACTTGAAGTTCATATGTTTGATTCAATATGTTTTAGGGGGTGATTCTTAGTTTTAATGTTGTTTCGGGCGTTCCTAGGGTTCGAGCGAGTCCGTTTTATCATTCCAAATTTGTGGGTATGTTCGGGCGGGGTGCCGGGCGCCCCGAGCGTCAATCGGACGAGGCTCGGACTAAGTTGAAAAATTTGAGCAAGAGATGAAGCTCCAACTTCTGTCATAACCACACTTGCGGTTGGTAAGCTGCATGTGCAAGCTCGCAGGTGCGGGCCTTGACTCGTAGATGCGGCCAAGGGTGGGCAGCCCAGAACCCGCAGATGCGGCCCCTCCTCCGCAAAAGCGGTGGGCCTTCCGCAGAAGCGGCCCCAGCCGGCCTAATAAAATTTTTGTCGAAGTGATAAGCTTGATAATTGCACGCTATATCCTGTTTGGTTTAATATATTGGTTTGACTTAGGGCATTCCGAGAAAATACTTAAAATATTGATTTCTTTAATTTTCAGAAGGTCAATAAGACAGTTTCAATCCTAAATGTTATACTCACATCACTGTATATGTTTTTTTTTCTAAAAATGTATTTAATTCTGAACATATTATATATGCTTGTATTTGGGATAATATTATGTTTGTTTTTTTAAAATAAATTCTCATTCGGTGTGAGGTACGTACATTCATTAAAGGAGAAAATACTTTCTACTAGGATCTTCTCCATTCATATAGATCGAACCCCATATCTCTGATTAAGAGCAGAGAAATCCTATTTAATATCCGTCACATCATAAGCCCTGGTGGTGCATGGATTCATCATTACACTAAGATATGAATTAAACAATTGAGGAAAAACAAGGAGCAACAAAATGGAGCTAGCATGATGCGGTAATCTAATACATCATTAGTACATATAAGTCATTAAAAGTTCATATATTTTAAGCAGTTGTTCTTAAAATATTGCACTATTTCAAGCTACTAGATTACTGCTAAATTTATGTTTGTCATGGTGTTCCTAGTGGAACTATCATCACAACAACATATCGTAGTCGAAGGTGGCTAATCGAGATTGCCACTGTTATTTTGCCAAACATTCCCTTGGCATGTTGGAGGAGCTGCCATACAATCCCTGTCTTTTTCAAAAACTTGTGCAACAAAAGCTGGGATATCTTCAAAAACACTTGGCACATAGTTGTTTACAAAATTATGGCCTGCCTTTGCCAGTTGATCCACTACCCTATTTTGCTATTTGTACGCATGTTGAACTACCGAATTACCTAGCTGGTCCAGGAAGCACCTGCAACCATTTATCATGTTAGAAAATGAAATATTATCGGATTGTAATAGTGTGAGAATTTCTGTTGCATCCACCTCCACCTGCAGTGGTACTATATTGTACTCATATGCCAATTTGAGCCCATGAATTAATGCATACAATTCTGCCAAAACGGATGTGTCCCTTGGTACAGTCCCTGAGAAACCTAATATCCATTCAGCGTTACAATTTCTAATTAGCCTCAATACCAGCAGTTGTGTCTGAATGTGCTCCATCTGTGCTTAACTTGTAAAAGTTGTCCTTTGTAGGACTCTACTTTATGTTGGTCGTAGTCCTATTTTTTTCTCTTGTGAGAAGAAGCTGCCAAATATGAGAATTCACCCGCTTGCTGTGTTGTATGCTTAACATGAATGTTATCCCGAGTCATGTTGTATATATTATTATTTCATGTTATCCAAATATTCCATAAGCTTATTGGTAAGTATGTGTATGGATTTATATTATAAGGAAGTTTGGAATCTTTATAGCTTATCAGCTCATGCAACCAGCTCTGAGTGACTGTTAAGTGTTATTAATGTGATGCATGAGTCCTAATTTCTGCCAATATTTTTTGGAATTTGTGCAATCAAGGAAAATGTGTTTTATAGTTTCTTCCTCTTGTTGACAGTAAGGGCAAATGGCATCCCGTATTATATTAATTTGTCTAAGAAAAACTCTTGTTGGCAGCGTATTGTGGCAAAGTAGCCAGACGAAACTTTTAATTTTAGGTTGAATAGGAAGTTTCCATATCCAGGAAAAATTAGTTGAATTATTACTGGGTTTGTTGTAACTGTCTTTCCAAAGTGGTATACATTGAGTGCATAGTAAAATTTCCCATTGGTATTAAGCCCCAGTAAATTTGGTCTCCATTATTTTCAAACATAGAAACATAAGTGGTTAGAATTAATTGTCTTATATTATGAGCTAATTCAAATGGAATTTTGTTCCAGTTCCATCCCGTGCCATTTAATATATCAGATATTTTTATATCACTATGGTCTGAAGGTAAGGGACCCTGGATTAAAGAACGAATATTTGTACCGGCGTTTACCCAAGGATCATCCCAAAATTTTATGTGTTTTCCATTCCCTATCCTCCATTTGATCCCCATTTGGCAGTGTTGCCAACCTTTAAAATATTATTCCAAGTTTTGGAGTGAGTAGTTGCAATGGTCTTATGAAGATATTTATCAATGAGTAATTTTGCTCACATTGTTTGTGGTGATTTAAAGGCTCTCCAAGCTAGACTTGCAAGCAAAGCTGAATTCTTTTGGCGCAGATTTTGAATACCCAAACCACCTATTTCTTTTGGAGTTGTAATATCATTCCATTTAATAAGGTGCATTTTCTTTCTTGTTGAAGCAGTACCCCATAGAAAATTACGCTGCTATTGTTTATTTTATTAATGATGCGCATTAAAAAAATATATTGCATAATATGGTTGGGTAAATTATTCAGAGTAGATTTAATAAGAGTAATTTGTCCTGTCATAGTTAGGAAATTTGTTTTCCATCCTGCTAGTCTATTTTTAAAATTATTTAGAAGAAATTGAAAGTCTGCATTTTTAGGTCTTGCTTGGAACATTGGAAAACCTAAATATTTTTCAAATGATGTCCCTTCCTTAATGTTAAAAGAGTCAATGACAAATTTCCTATCAGATTGAATATAATTTTTTGCGAAAAAACTTCTGATTTTTCAAAGTTGATTTTTTGCCCTGAATAGTGTGAGAAGTGATTTAGAACATCAATTATGGCATGGCAGCTTTTGGTAGTGATTTTGGAAAACAGAATAATATCATCTGCAAAGAAAAGATGTGATAGGGGTGGTCCTTCTTTGGATAGACAAATTGGCTGCCATTGAAGGTAGTCCACTAAGATTGAAATGCTGCGTGAAAACATTTTCATACACATTATAAACAAGTATGGTGATAAAGGATCACCTTGACGAATACCTCCTGATGGTTTGAAGTACTGAGTCCTGGCACCATTAACTAGTATAGAAATGGATGTTGTTGTAATGCAGGACATAATTAAATTTATCATAGATGTAGGAATATTAAAATAAAGAAGTTTCTTTCTTATAAAAGACCATTCCAATCTGTCAAAAGTTTTTCCAAGTCAAGTTTTAATAGCATAGAAGGAGACTTGCCTTTCATTTTCGTTAAGTAATTCAAAGCTTCCTGCACTATTATAGCATTATCCGAAGCTCTTTTGCCTTGTTGGAAACTAGTTAGTAGGTCCTATTATTATGCTAATAATTGGTAGTCTATTGACAATTATCTTAGTAATTAACTTATAGATTGTATTACACAAGCTTATGGGCCGATACTGATGAATAGTTGCCGGACTTTTTACCTTTGGAACAAGGCAAATTAAGATTCTGTTTAACTCATGAGGAATGACCTTAGTATTGAAGATGTCATGACAAAAGAGACTAACTTTGTCACTTACATCCGACCAATATTTTTGGTAGATTAACGGATGTAGCCCGTCTAGACCTGGGGCCTTATAGGGTTTAAAGCTATATAGGGCACATTTAATCTCCTCTAGACTAAAAGGCTTCTCTATTCTTTGAGTGTCACACAAAGATAGTTTATGAGTATTCGAGTCCTTATGTGTTTTAATAGATAGCAAATCTTCAGTTGTAAATAAATTCTTATAATAAGTAAGAATATGATTTTGTAAGTCATTTTGGTTAAAGCTCCAATTACCAACCAAATCCCTTAAAGCATGTATTATATTCCTTCTGCATCTATGAAGGGTAGACATATGGAAGAATTTAGTGTTTGCGTCATCCTCATTAACCAGGTGATGCGTGATTTCAATTTTCAAAATTCTTCTTCTAAACGTAATATGTTACTGTAATCCATAGTTAATTCAGTTTCCAAATTTTTGAGGAATATGATTATAGGGTAGTGTATAGAAGATTGAATTCCTGCCAACCTAGCTAGTATCTTTCTTTTTTGTTAGAATATATTCCCAAAATTTTGTTTATTCCATAGAGTGGCTACTGCCTGAAAATTTCTAGTAGTTTGAAGTAGAGGTTGATCATTAGTCCAAACTCTATGAACTATTTGTTGAAATTGTGGATGTGATGCCCACATTGTTTCAAATCTAAAAAAAATTTGTTGTATCCTAGGCGTGGGTTCTAAGGTGATTAAGAGAGGGCAATGATCAGAATAAGTACGTGGTAGATGTTTCACTATAGCTTCTGGGTATAAGTTTATCCAGTCGTAATTTCCTAAAAAGCGATCAAGCCGTTCTAAAATTGTGTTACCATGTCTACGCTTGTTAGTCCATGTGAAATGACTACCCTGAAACCCTAAGTCTATTAATTTGCACCAACTAATACAGTTGCCAAAATTATCCGCCCTATTATTACTAATAGGGAGGCCACCAAATTTTTCGCTTGACTCTAGCACCTCATTAAAATCACCTCCTATTAACAAGGCATACAAACAGTATCGTGCAAATTAAATAAGTTATTCCAAAGAATATTACGTAATTTATAGTGATTGCTAGCATAAATGGCAGATAATATCCATTGAAGTTTAGTGGGATATACCTGGACCATGCAATGTATTTCTTGGTCAGATATTCTCATCTCCATCACATTGATACCATCCTCATTCCACAGCACAACTAAACCGTCTGTCAGACCATTAGCAAATACTTGGGACATGTTTGTAAAGTTGAAATCATCACGGAGCCTTGTATGATCATGCATGTGTGTTTCAAGCAAGATGACTAGCACTGGCCTATGATTATCCAATAAGGACCTAAAGTGTCGTCTAAACTCAGGATTGTGTGATCCCCTATAGTTCCAGACTAGAAAATTCATATAAGAATTAGGATTATTGGTCTGACCTAGTGAAATTGGAGTCGTCGGAGTGACAAGAGGTGTTGTCTGCTCCAGACTCACTGACTGAATAATCTGATGAAGTGTTGGGAATATGACCATGGCATATTTCCCTACTTCTGGATTGGTTGTTAGACAAAAATTGAGACTGCATGTTACTAGATTTGGTGGACATTTCATAATAAACTTTTTTTCGTACTGTTCTTTGAGGTCGTAGAGCAGAATTCCCTTTAGCCACCAAAATCCGTTCTTGTTTCCCTCATCTTCGCTAGTATCTCTGCCAACTATTGCCTTGTTTGGCTGTCCAGTGCGTGTGGTGATGGTGGTGTATCTGTGGTGGAATCTCCTATGGTGTGAAACTTTCTAGTGGACTCAGTGGACTCGAGTATGGAGACAGTGGATTGAAGGAGTGGAGTGACTAGAACCAGGGAGCATACACCTGCCCCATATGGTGAGGAGGGTAAAATGGCAGTAGGTTGACTGTTGGGTTCCCATTCAGGTTCATCGGGCTCATGGGGTAAGCCCACTGTTGTTGAGTTGAAGTTGATGCATGGTGCTCCAACATGAGAGGTGTCTGAGTGGTGAACCATTAGTTCTTAGTGTAGGCCTCCATGCCTAGTCTCATTCCCTCTATCACTATCTCTGCTAAGTGCGTAGGGTTTTGAATTAGGAGAATAACCTCCTGATTGTTCATCTCCATGGTGAAGATCAGTGCATAACCTTGCAAACCCATCTCCAACCAAGATTGGAGTGGTTGATCCATTATCATTGGCTGTGAACTGTAGATCAGTGGGGTTGAGATGTGTGGCATCTGTGGTCCCTGCATGGTTAGCCTTGGTAGTTGAAAAAACTAGTTGTTGTTTTATATATTCTCTTTCAGAGACATATTTTGGTTGTTGGTCGGAAAAGAGGGCCTTTGCATTGTTGATAATTTTAGGAGTATTCTGTGTATGATCGATTGTTTGAGAAAAGGTGTTGTAGTTGTCTATTAAGTCTCAAAATGTGCATGAGGTGAAGACTACAACGGATTGTTAGGATGGTAAGTAATGTCATGTAGGTCTTCACATGTTTTGCAATCGTTATGTTTTCATGGATCTTGAGTATACCTATAGTCTTGAATATTATAGGGTACTGTAGCATGCAAGACATCTTGGTTTTGGCTTATATTTAATAAGGACGTGGTTGATGGGGGTGTATTCAATTGGGATTTGTCTATTAGGGATTGGTCATGGGAGGTGAGTGTGCTGCTATGTGGAGTAGGCAGCTTATGTGTCTGTTCTTTCTTAGGAAACATGTTTAGGTCATTTAGGTAGGTTAAAGAGTGGGATAGTGAATTCAGTACTATATTATTAGGGTGAGAAATAATTTCATTAGGGCAAGGAGGGCTGCGAAACTAGGATCTGTGTTGATTGGTCAAGAGTGGGCTGCAACATTGGTGTCGCTGCTATATGTGATACACATTCCCCAGTTGGGCCAACTGGTATTGGGCTTGTACAAAACGTTGATTAGCTCCTCCCATAGTTAGCCCATAGTCAGCTAAGGTATCAAATTTATTAATGAATTCCTTACTGGGCTTAGCAAGCATGTGTGTGGCAGGCAAGGATAACCGGCCCAAGTGTGGCATAGTAGGGTTAGAATACTTACCTGCCATAGGTTGCTATTGTGGCTGCGCCACTACTGTAGCCGCCTTGCTTGTGGTGGTTGTGGAGTTCCTGTATGTGTAGTTTGGTCTCCTTGCAAAGGTGACTGTTTTCCAGTCACTTTCATGTGTTTGGTCATTGTTTAGTATTGTAGAGGAGGTTGTTGCCTGATTTTTTAAAACCTTGTTCCAGTGAGGAAGGTGCAACAAAAGAATAATTAGGCTTTGCATGCCCAAATCGTCCACAATCGTGCAGGGTAGGTTAAGCCCCTCATAGAGAAGTGTTTACCTGTGATGGCCTATGTGAATATGAGTTTTTAACGGTTTTTCTAAGGGTACTTCAATGCAAATATGTTCGTATCTTCCCCTTGTAGTAGTGGAAGTGCATGTGTCTATCTTTAATAGTCTTCCCAACTTCGACCCAACCCTTTGTAGTATTTCCAAATCATAGAACTCAGTCGGAAGTTTGGAAGTCTAACCCAAATAGCCGAGTAAGTAAGCTGTGTAGATGATACTATGAATTTGGGTTCCCATATTCGAACTGACAAAAAATGGCTCAGTATGAACCATGGTCCGGCATGAAGAGCCTTAATCATATTCTCTTCTTTTTGAAATTTGATAAGAAAAGTCAGACCCCAGATCAATAATAGGGAGGTCTTCAGTGTTGGACACATGCCCATGTTGTCCAGCCGAAGGCCCAATGGCCTAATCCTATTCTCTTTTGGTTTCCATTCCTATTCAGAATTGGATTCGATTTTTGTTCCTATTTAGAGTTAGTTTTGGCTTTAAGGGAAAGCACCACTTATGATATATAAATAGGACAACCTTGAAGAATTATTCTATACTCATTGATACAAGTCTTTGAAAGACTTAAGCATATAAGAGTGGTTTTTGAGAGAGCTTTCATCAAGAGAGAAGAGAGAAGAAAAGTATTTGTTTTGCTGCAGATTTTTATTCCGACCAGCCAACTTCAATTCATGTTTTTCGATTCATTAACCGTTGGATCGGGCTGAAATTGTGACTGAGTGTTCGTAACGTACTGATCTTGGATTTGAACGGTGGAGATCGGATTTGGAGGCTCGTAGCATCTGATTTCGAGCCTCGAACAACAGCTTCATTTTTGTAGATTATACTCTTTCTTCAATTGATTAGTTGTTGCTCTTGTTACTATTGTTGCTCCGTGTTTGGCACTTTTAGTGTAGCCAATTTGGAGAACTTTTGTAACCCTCTTATTGTTATAGTGGAGCTTTTTGGATCTTTGTGATCCCATGGTTTTTACCTTCGATTTGAAGGGTTTTCCACGTTAAAATTTGATATTTTTTACTTTCTTTATTTTCGGGTTTGCCTCTATCTCGACATAACAGTGGTATCAGAGCCTTGGTTATTTATCCGGGTTGTTACGAAATGGAGGAGAATATGAGCAAGATGGTATGTTTAAATGGGAGAAATTATAATATTTAGAGAAGCAAGATGAAAGATTTGTTGTTCGTGAAGAAGATGCATCTAACTGTTTTTGCAGCTCATAAACCCGAGAGTATATCCGATGAAGATTGGGATTTCGAGCACCAACAAGTATGTGGATATATACGCCAATGGGTTGAAGATAATGTTCGCAACCATATTGTGAACAAGTTGTTCCTGCTAAAGCAATTGATGACATTTAAATACAAGGAAGGCAGCCCTATCCTTGATCACATAAATGATTTTCAGGGCATCCTTGATTTGCTGTCTGGAATGGGAGTTAATTTTGATGATGAGATACAAGGACTTTGGCTTCTCAATACTCTCCCAGACTCTTGGGAAACTCTTCGTGTTTCTTTGACTAATTCAACTCCTGGAGGTAAGGTGACCATGGAATATGCCAAGAGTGGTGTGTTGAACGAGGAAGTAAGGAGAAAATCTCAGAGTTCGTCCTCACAAGCAGATATCTTGGTTACAGAAGATCGGGGGAGAGATAGAACAAGAGGCTCAAGGAATAGAGGTAAAAGTAGAAGTAAGTCAAGGTCCAAATACTATAATATTACATGCAACCACCGTGGCAAGAAAGGACACATCAAAAGGTTTTGCCGCAAGTTGAATCAAGACACCAGAGAAGGAAAGAAAGCTGAAAATAACGAGAACAATGTTGCTGATATTGTTCGAGATGACCTCCTTTTTGCATATGATGAAAACGTCATCAATTTGGTATCCCATGAGACGAGCTGGATAGTAGATTCTGGAGCTACCTCACATGTCACACCAAGAAAAGATTTTTTCTCATCTTATACTCCTGTTGATTCTGGAGTGTTAAAGATGGGCAATGCCAGTGAAGTTAAGGTGTTTGGTGTTGGCACAATTTGTTTGAAAACTAATAATGGTTCAACGTTAGTTCCTCAAGATGTCAAGTATGCTCTAGACTTTCCTTTCAATTTGATCTCCGCAGGAAGACTAGACGATGAAGGTTACCATAATGCCCTATTTAATGGCTAATGGAAGCTCACCAAGGGCTCGTTAGTAGTGACTCCAGGAGTCAAGTCTGGTTATCTATATGTGACACGGGGCTCTATTCTTAATGACACCATAAATCTGGTGAAAAGTGATACTTTATTAGAATTGTGGCACCGAAGATTGAGTCATATGAGTGAGAGGGGGATTACGTGTTTGGCTAAGAAAAGTTTGCTTTCTGGAGTGAAACAAGCAAAGCTGAAAAGGTGCATGTATTGTTTAGCTGGCAAACAGAAAAGGGTTTCCTTTCATAGCCATCCTCCCTCAAGAAAGCCCGAATTATTGGAGTTAGTACACTCTGATTTGTGTGGTCCTTTTAAAGTAAAGTCAAAAGGTGGTGCACTTTACTTTGTGACCTTCATTAATGATCATTCACACAAGCTCTGGGTGTATCCTTTGAAATCTAAAGATCAAGCACTTGGCGTGCTTAAGGAATTTCAAGCCTTAGCTGAGAGACAGACGGGGAAGAAATTAAAATGTATTCGCACTAACAGTGGTGGTGAATATTGTGGTCCCTTTGATAACTATTGCAAGGAACAAGGAATTCGTCAGCAGAAAACTCCGCCCAAGACGCCTCAATTGAAAGGTTTGGCAGACAGGATGAATAGAACTCTAGTTGAGAGAGTTAGATGCTTACTTTCAGAGGCTAAACTTCCAAATACATTTTGGGCGGAAGCACTTAACACTGTTGCCTATGTTATCAATTTGTCTCCTGCTGTTGCTTTGGATGGTGATGTCCCAGACAGAGTTTGGTTTACCAAAGATGTTTCTTATGATCACCTGAGAGTTTTTGGGTGTAAAGCTTGTGTTCATGTTCCTAAAGATGAGAGACCGAAACTGGATGTCAAAACTAAGCAATGCATCTTTATCGGTTATGGTCAAGATGAGTTTGGGTATCGTTTTTATGATCCAGTTGACAATAAAATTATTAGAAGTCATGATGCAATATTCTTTGAAGACCAAACTATTGAAGATATTGACAAAGCTGAGAAGATAGATTCTCAGAGTAATGAGAGCTTAGTTGATATTGATCTAGTTTCAATTGCTAAGGCACCTATTGCACATGAAGGAACCCAAGACAATGATGGAGATAGTGATCAAGATCGAAATGATCGTCATGTTGTAGATGTTATGGATGCTCCAGTTGATGAAGTTGTGGTTGATCAGCAACCAATTCCTGCACAGGTAACTACTGCGAATGCTCCTGAAACCTCTCTTAGAAGATCTACAAGGGAGAAGCAAAAATCTATGAGCTATCCTCCTGATGAGTATGTACTTTTGACTGACATGGGAGAACCTGAGAATTATGATGAAGCCATGCAAGATACTCACAAAGATCAGTGGATCGAAGCGATGGAAGATGAGATGAAGTCACTCCATGAGAATGGCACATGTGAGTTAGTGAAATTGCCGAAAGGTAAGAGAGCTTTATCTAACAGATGGATATTCAGAATAAATCAAGATAACCATACCTCTGCGCCTAGATACAAGGCGAGGTTAGTTGTTAAAGGTTTTGGTCAGAAGAAGGGAGTTGACTTTGATGAAATTTTCTCCTCTGTTGTAAAGATGTCTTCTATTCGTGTGGTTCTAGGCTTAGCTGCCAGTCTAGATTTAGAGGTTGAGCAGATGGATGTCAAGACTGCTTTTCTTCATGGTGATTTAAATGAGGAGATTTATATGGAGCAGCCTGAGGGTTTTGTAACTAAGGGAAAAGAAAATTATGTCTGCAAATCGAAAAAGAGCCTGTATGGATTTAAACAAGCTCCAAGGCAATGGTATTTGAAGTTTGAATCTGTCATAGAAGAACAAAGGTAAAAGAAAACTTCTTCAGACCACTTTGTATTCTTCCAGAAGTTCTCTGATGATGATTTTATTATTTTATTGCTTTATGTGGATGACATGCTTATTGTTGGCAAGAATAAATCCAGAATTGCAGTCCTTAAGAAGCAATTGAGCAAATCGCTTGCTATGAAAGACTTGGGGCCAGCAAAGAAAATCTTGGGCATTCAAATCCACCGACATAGAGATAGAAAGGAGTTATTTCTGTCCCAAAAGCAATACATTGAGAAGGTACTCAAGAGGTTCAATATGACAGATGCAAAAGTGGTTAGTACTCCTCTTGCTAAACCCTTCAAATTGAGTATTAGTTAGAGTCCAACTACTGATGAAGAGAAAAAAGAGATGTCTCGTATTCCTTACTCTTATGCCGTTGGTAGCTTGATGTATGCTATGGTTTGCACTAGACCAGATATTGCACATGCCATTGGTACTGTTAGTAGATTCCTTTCTAATCCTGAAAAAGAACATTGTGATGCAGTAAAATAGATATTAAGGTATTTGAAAGGTACTGCGGATTTGAAGCTGTGCTTTGGCAATGGCAAGCCTGAACTTGTTTGTTACACAGACTCTGATTTAGGAGGCAATCTTGATAATTCAAGATCGACTTCCGGTTATTTGATCACTTTTGCAGGGGGAGCGGTTTCTTGGCAATCTAGACTACAGAAGTGCATAGCTCTATCCACCACAGAAGCCGAATATATTGCTGTCACAGGAGGTGCCAAAGAACTATTATGGATGAAGGAGTTTATTAATGATCTTGGCTTTGAGCAGCCAAGGTACATCTTATTTTGTGATAATTAGAGTGCTATCTGTCTCACCAAGCACTCCACTTTTCATTCTAAGACCAAACATATAAATAGAAAGTATCATTGATAAGAATGGCCGTGGAAGAGAAATTATTTGAGGTTGATAAGATACACACTGATGAAAATCCTTCGGATATGCTGACAAAGGCGGTGATTGCAGATAAACATGAATTTTGTAGAAAACTGGCAGGCATGAAGACTGTCAATAGTTCCTCTACTTGAAGACACATTTGGCCCCTTGGATGGAGGGGGAGTTTGTTAGGCACATGCCCATGTTGTCCAGCCAAAGGCCCAATGGCATAATCCTATTCTCTTTTGATTTCCATTCCTATTCGGAATTGGATTCGATTTTTGTTCCTATTTAGAGTTGGTTTTGGCTTTAAGGGAAAGCACCACTCATGATATATAAATATGACAACCTTGAAGAATTATTCTATGCTCATTGATACAAGTCTTTGAAAGACTTAAGCATATAAGAGTGGTTTTTGAGAGAGCTTTCATCAAGAGAGAAGAGAGAAGAAAAGTATTTGTTTTGCTGCAGATTTTTATTCCGACCAGCCAACTTCAAATCTTGTTTTCGATTCGTTAACCGTTAGATCGGGCTAAAATTTTGATTGAGTGTTCGGAACATCTTGGTCTTGGATTTGTATCGGTGGAGATCGGATTTGGATGCTCGTAGCATCTAATTTCGAGCCTCGAACAACAGCTTCGTTTTTGTGGATTATACTCTTTCTTCAATTGAATAGTTGTTGCTCTTGTTACTATTGTTGCTCCGTGTTTGGCACTTGTTGTGTTGCCAATTTGGAGAACTTTTGTAACCCTCTTATTGTTATAGTTGAGCTTTTTGGATCTTCGTGATCCCGTGGTTTTTACCTTCAATTTGAAGGATTTTCCACGTTAAATTTTGGTATTTTTTACTTTCTTTATTTTCGGGTTTGCCTCTTTCTCGACATAACATTCAGTTGGCTTCCATAGACCTAGGAGCTTATTCCTTGGAATATGATGTGCAATCGTCCTTCCAAATAGCTTTATTATATATGACCGAGTATTTCCAGGGTTCATACAAACGTGCTTTATCTTTAGCACTAATTGGAACAAAAGTGTCTTCATCTGTAGTGATTTGGATGATTTCATCAGATAGATCAGTGGTAGTTATTGTATTTTGGTGATTGATGTTTATTATATAGAAGAGTTTGTAGAAAAGTTGCTGGTTTTGTAGGTATGTTAGCATCACCTATTTGCATAGAACCTATGTCCGATGGTTCAGGGATTTGTTGTTGAGTTTCCAGTTGATGAGTAGTATAATTCATTTTGGAGATTTAGGCAGTTTAGATCGTAGATGTGTGAGTGAGATCGGAGGCTAATGTTATGAACAAAAAGAGTTTAAAGAACAACGTAAAGAGAGAGTTATTACATGTCTGCTTCTATTGTTTCAAACTTTCAATGCTAGCAGTTGTTCGATTTACTTATTATTTATGCAATTACGCTAGTCAAGACAACAGTAAAAACAACAATAACTAAAGTTGATATTAGAATTATAAGCTGCAAGGTAGGAAATATGATTCTGTTTGAAGGAATGTTACCAAACAATCTATGGCAGAGAATATTAAATGATACTCTCTCTCTCCAATTTCAAATACTATTAATCATTTTGACAGATTGAATTTATCTTTAACGTTTGGCATTAAAAAGTAAAAAGCTATTTATTATATTTGTGCAAAGCTGACGTTACTGTTCTAGTTAGTTGAAGGTAAAAGTTTACTTGCTCCCAATACTTACACCAATTCAATTAATAATCAAAAGGAGTATTTTCAAATTTTGGATTGCTCCTAGAAGATCATGAGAAAAAGAAACACTACACCAAGTGGGCGTTTGGACATAAGAAATGTAAAATTCCCAAAAAGTGATATTGCTTTTTTAAGTAAAAATGATATTTGAAAATTAGAGTTGTGTTTGGACATGAATATAATTTTAAGTTGTTTTTGAAGGTTTGTGATTGATCTGAGTGAAAATTTTGAAAAATAACTTTTTGAAGATTTTCAAATTTTCGAAAAATTCTAAGCTAGCGTTTGGCAATAGATCTCAATTTATTTTGAAAAATCTGATTTGGGTGAAGTTTGGTTTGAAGATGAAAATGTGTTTGGACATACGTTTTCAAAATATATTTTCCAACTTTATTTTGGAAAAACATGTATATAATTCCCAAGTTTTGGAATTTTGGCCCAATAGCTGATTTTGGGATTTGTGATTTGAGATTTGGCCAAAATATGGGCAAAATTTATGGCCAAACATGAGTTTGAAAATAAATCCCAAATTATTTTGACCAAACTCATGGCCAAACGGGACCTAAAATTCATCTTCAAGTGAAAATTGAAAAAATTCTATGGCAAAACACTAATTTAAAAGAAAAATAAAAAAAAAAATTCTTATGTCCAAACGGGCTCCTAATATGTAGTTATAGGAGAAGACGACAGACATATTGTACTATTCAACATAGAGTGTCTGAATAAAGTCCTAAAAGTACATTTTAGCAGGGGCAAAGATTACTTTAGCCCACGCCCAAAACTATTTATATTCTGTAGTCCTAAAGAATATAAAATTTATATATTATTTTGTATGTAACATACAATAAAATATATATTTTTCGATTATTATTTTTAAAAATGACTAGAATGTCATTTCCCTTTTAGCAGCCGTAACCATCTTTATCGAGAAGTTTTATTTTATGTCTCATGCAACTGACACTAGTTGTATGAGGCTCCTTTTTATCTCATAAAATTGTGGACCCCAATCTTACACTGCTGGATTCACAGAATTTTGGGTTCACAAAATTGTAAGACAAAAAATTGCCTCGTATAATTAGTGTAAGTTATATGAGACACAAAATATTTTTCATCTTTGTCCTTCTATGCTGTCAAATCTTTGTCAACTTTATCTCCCTCCTACATAGTCAAGAAAGAAAAAGGAAAAGAGAAAAGAGTATAAAGGACAGAGACAAACTGAAAATTGACGGCACGTTTATCATGGTGGAAAATTGAATCATGTTAATAGACATGTCGACGTAATACCACTCTTATTTTTTAGAGTCCGGAATCATAATATTATTTTTTTGACTCAAAATACTTTTTTTAGGCGGAAAAAAAAAAATTTAGTTACTAAAATATGTAACACGCAGTTTAATTCTGCATTTTATATAAAACATATTTTAAATACCGCGCTTTACCTGGAAGCTGATAAGACGGCTATGTAAAGCGCGGTTCTTTAACGAGTTTTACATAAAACTAGCAAACCACGCTTTACATATAAATAATCGTCCCCTTCCCTTTCCCCCACGTTCGGGACAAAATCCCC
>NW_017671858.1:208523-243760 GCF_001879085.1 Nicotiana attenuata
CCCCCTCCCCCCTACCCCCCCCCCCCCATTAACTCGATAAAATCTTTGAGTGGACCCCACCCGTCCCACAAAAATTAGTCAAAGTTGGTCCCACATCCTAGCCAAGCCTTCTATTGTTGTGGGTTGCTTGTTTCGGAGTCAATTTTTCAATTCTTCAACTTTCTGAAAAACATAAATCGAGGTATTCCGATTTAGTTTATGTCGAAACTCGTATAAATAATGCATATTAGTTGTTTTGAATGTGTTCCATGTTGTTTTATATTTTTTTTTGTGATTAAATTGGTATGTTATTTTTATCCGGACTAAGATATTAATGTTCTAAAAAAAGTATGTAAAAATTGCGAAATCATTATTATTTGTTAATAAATTACTATTATCGTTTTATATGTATTTTTTGAATGTTTTGTGATTAAAATGTATTTGTGAGTTTTATTTGGTTTATATTATTTTTGCTTAAAGACTAGTAATATTGTGCCCTTTTAGGGTAGTAAAATGTAATGTCTTTTAGCGTAGTAAAATGTAGTGCCTTTTACCGTAGTATAATGTAGTGCCTTTTAGCATAGTTTCCCTGTAGTTTAAGTATCTCTTATACATACGTCAAAATAAATGATAGATCAAACACAAACTCTATCCAATTATAGTCAACATATAATTGGTGCTACTGGGCCGCAAATATCGAGCCTGGAACCCATATATGCATATTTAATAATTAAGTATTGTATAATTAGAAAAATTAATTATTTAATTTACTAACAAACATATAAAATTATAAAACTAACATGAAAAATAATAAAACTAACACATAGAAGAATTCAGGATAAAATGGTGCTACTGGGCTCCAAAATATCGAGCCTGGAACCCATATGTATTTATTTATAATAATTAATTATTTAATTTACAAACTAACATATAAAATTATAATAAAACTAACACATACAAGAATTCAGGATATCTTGGTGATACTGGACCCAAATATCGAGCCTGGAACCCATATGTGAAAATTTAATTATAAAAATAATTATTTAATTTAAAAACTAACATGTAAAATAATAAAACTAACACATAGAAGAATTTAGGATAAATTGGTGCTACTGGGCTCCAAATATCAAGCCTGAAACCCATATGTGAATATTTATTTAATAAATTTATCATTTAATTTACAAACTAACATATAAAATTATAAAACTACCACATAGAAGAATTCAGGATAAATTGGTGCGACTGGGCTCCAAATATCGAGCCTGGAACCCATATGTGAATATTTATTTATAAAAATTAATTATTTAATTTACAAACTAACATATAAAATTATAATAAATATAACACATACAAGAATTCAGGATATCTTGGTGCTATTGTGCCGCAAATATCGAGCCTGGAACCCATATGTGAATTTTTAATAATTAAATATAAAACATATCAAATTATAAAACTAACATGTAATTAATGTT
Organism: Nicotiana attenuata; assembly: GCF_001879085.1. Lineage (NCBI taxonomy): Eukaryota > Viridiplantae > Streptophyta > Magnoliopsida > Solanales > Solanaceae > Nicotiana > Nicotiana attenuata. The sequence continues at coordinate 209,975 of NW_017671858.1, forward strand.
GTTTAATTTAGAGTAGACGACATGGAGGTGCCGCCTATTCATCCCGGACCTTCCAGCGATGAGCTACTGTCGCTACAGGGCGATCATAGGTCCGCCCACATATGGGAGGGAGAGTTACTGACCCGACTCTCCGCGTCAGGGGAGTGGACGACATGTGGGACTTTCTGCATGAAAGAGTTCTCAATCACCGTGTTGTCACACGCCTGCGGGAGAAGGGTTTCTACAGGATTTTGGAGATCGGGCGGCTGCAACTCGATTGGTCTTTGGTCACGGCTCTGATAGAGCGGTCGCAACCGGAGACGCACACATTTCACCTGCCCATTGGCGAGGCCACAATCACACTGCAGGACGTGGATGTTCTATATGGGCTGCCTGTTGATGGACACCCTGTTGCTCTGCCGCCTGGCATGAGAGAGATGACACAGTGCAGTACCTGGACTTGCTGCAGTGGCTCACTGCTTTCCAGCCAGAGGAAGAGAATGTACTGGCTGGGACCAGTCGTTTTCCGTTGACGACTATTCGACAGTGGTTGGAGGCATTGCATCCTGACATCGATGCCGATATACCGGACTATCATGTTGACCGATATACGAGGTTGCTGCTACTCCTTATGTTTGGAGGGGTCTTGTTCCCGAACACTTCGAGGATCCTAGTTAGTTTGAGATTTCTTCATCATCTTGAGCTACTAGATGATTTACCCAGTATAGTTGGGGTGCTTCTGTTCTCGGCTACTTTTATAGGCAGATGTGTCGGGCGAGCATGGGAACCCAGCGTGACGTTGCTGGATTTTTGCCACTACTACAGGTGACAACATATTCGAATACTCTATTCATTTTAATATACCTAGTAATAATATATCTTAAATTTTACGTCAACTTTTTATGTTAGGTTTGGGCTTGGGAGCGGTTCCTGCAGTCGCAGCCACCTCTACCACCATTAGATCCGGATGTACCACCTCTATTGCTCCCTCTAGCTAGGAGGTGGGTTCTCCGGCGGGAACATACGCGTGAGTACGAGGCTCAGCATAATTCCTTGTGCAGGGATATCTTGGATTTGCTGGAAGGAGCACATTTAAATGTATATCTAAGTTTACTTGTCATAGCTTCAAACACAAGTTGCGTATACTAACGTTTTCTGTTCTTACTTAATAGTTCATCTGGACGCCATACAACGACGCGTTGATAGTTGGATTGCCCTGTTATTGCATGGCCGACCGACTTATGTGGGGCTCTTTCGTCCCATTGATCAGCCTTGATATTGTGGAGCATCATGCCACCGAGCGGGTACTTTGCTAGTTTGGCAGGCCGCAGCTCGTACCGACACCGCCCACCTGGCATACCACACATTACCAGCGGGATGATCGTACTAGGGTGGACGACGCATATTTGGCATGGCTAGAGGAGCAGATCGATACTTGGGACCGGCGATCTTACCTGATTCCGCACCCCCCTTCACCGAGACGGCTGGATACTGAGCATCATTATATGGGCTGGTACCGCGGCGTTACCCGACTTATCGTCGGGATTCCCATTCATCGAGCTAGCGGTCGGTACATTCCATATCCGAAAGGCACGAGGCACGAGGCACTGGATGTTATTTGGTATTATTACTTATAACTGTGATCTAGCGTTCCGTAATTTATATTTTACAAGTTATGCAGGCTATTGGCCTACATTTAGTCCACCAGTTGGGACTGCAGATGCAGCAGCATGCCGGCGAGGGAGTGGTCACTTTGCACGAGTATGGCCGGCAGGTTACAGAGCTGGCTACCCGGATACTGCATCGAGCCAGAGAGGACCAGTGCTTAGAGCACGTCCCTGCTTATGTGGCGCCAGAGCACTACCATCGAGGTAGTCTCGTACCACGAACAAGGGGAGCACGAGGCAGGGCTGTCCCATGAGGTAGGGGTGCCCACGAGGCAGGGCTGTCCCACGGGGTCATGGGGGCCGGCGAGGAGGTGATCCCCAGCAAGGGGGCGTTGAGGCACCTGTTGAGGATGTTGGAACTGATCTGCCGGGTGACCTCCATCAGCCAGACGAGCATCACAACAGCATGCCTTCATACAGCCTTCATCTGGCGTTCACTCCAGCAGCATCGCAGGTGACCCTGTCAGATCCATTGTTGATCACGGGCACGAGCATTATCGGAGGTGATAGGGAGCAGCTCTTTTCAGGCCCATCGACCGTTGCTGAGGATCGGCCGACCGGAGATGTGGATGGTGGGCGCGGCTGAGTTATGGCTCATCGTCGACGGGTGCTGTTGATCTTTCACAGGCGCAGGTATGTTTGTATTACTATTAAATTTAAATTTGTTTTTATCTCATTGATTTGCCATAAATAACTTTATAATTTTCTTATTAAGGCTTCATCCCAGCCCGTCACGGAGGCCACTTTGTGCGATGCTGAGTAGGATGCAACGGATGCTTATATTCAGGAGCCCGACGAGACCATGGTAAGACAATTTAAAAGTTTTTTGACTTAACACGTACATTACTAATATATATTTTTATATACTGAGCTGACTTATTCTTTTGTAGGTTGCTGATGGACCGACGACCCCTTCTACCGATCCTGCCAGCACTACTGACGATCATGCTGCAGTGCATCCTCCGATAAAAAGGCGACGTGATGAGGATGATCCTGATAGCGTAGCCGAGCGGGATGGGATGCGCCTCACGCCAGCGGCCGCATTGAAGCACACAAGTTGTGGGACACATTGATTTTCTTTTTTTTTTTTGGTATTTTATGTGCGCTATGTAAATATTATTTTATGTAAATAATAACAACAATTTTTTATGTTTACATAATAGGCGCATTATGTTTTTTTTTTCCATTTCTTTTTTTTTAATACTACAACACAAACAAAGAAACTTAACATAATTTAAATTTAGTACAACTAATGAAAACACATGACACGGGAAACATAAAGATAAAGTACTACACTCAACACATACATGTCATTGTTTAGTCACCGCCGCCCATTATTCTCTGCACCAACCACTTAAATTTTTTTTCCAGCTTATTTTTTTCTTCTTCGACCTCTTTGAGTTTCTCCTTCAACTCTGCAATTTCTCGTTTATATTCTCGTTCACATTCCCACTGTTTTTTGGTCAAATCATGAAGATACTGCAAAGATCGTTTGTAGAATTCCTGCTCAGAGGGTTCATCAAGCCATACCTCAAAATTGCAAAAATTTTCGTTGTTGCCTCTAAACCTGTTCACACACATCCAGTATCTGCTCCCAACTTGACCATCATCCCAATAGTCCGCCATCTTACAACGTTTGCCACATTGGCACATTGGTACATACATGCGGTCAGACATTTGTTAAAGCGAAAAAAAACCCTGCTTTTATGGAAAATTTTGCTATTTGTTATAGTTAAACGCAGAAAATAACTAGAATGCGCCCGTTATTTATAGGCAAGGCAACACATATAACGTAGTATTTAACCGCGCTATATATATTCACACAAAATGTAGTATTTAACCGCGCTATGCTGCGCGTGTTAAAGATTCTTTCTGATACAAAACAACTTTTTTTGCAGTCGGACAGCTTTTTAGATCGACAAGACAACACACATAACGTAGTATTTAACCGCGCAATATATATTCACACAAAACATAGTATTTAACCGCACTATGCTTCGCGTGTGAAAGATTCTTTCTGATACAAAATAGCTTTTTTGCAGTCGGGCAGCTTTTCAGATCGATAAGACAACATGCATAACATAGTATTTAATTGCGTTATATATATTCACACAAAACGTAGTATTTAACCGCGCTATGCTTCGCGTGTTAAAGATTCTTCCTGATACAAAATAGCTTTTTCGCAGTCGGACAGCTTTTCAGATCGACAAGACAACACACATAACGTAGTATTTAACCGCGCTATACATATTCACACAAAACATAGTATTTAACCGCGCTATGCTTCGCGTGTTAAAGATTCTTCCTGATACAAAACAACTTTTTCGCAGTAGGGCAACTTTTCAGATCGACAAGACCACACACATAACGTAGTATTTAACCGCGCTATATATATTCACTTATTTATCAAACATCTTCCTCCTCTGACAGTGTAGTTTTCTAACAATTTTAGAGTGAAACTCGAAAGTGAACGTATTCATTTCCAGTTGTTTAATCTAAAATATTTTTGATTACATGAACTGGTGGGAGAAATTCATTAATTTACTCGACTGAAAAATGTTAAATATCAATAAGATTTAACAAAAATGGAAACATAATTTTAGTTGATACATCTTGCAACATAAACAAGTACATACACTCATTACAAAAAATATTACGAAAACAAAACACTACGTATATCCTTGATAGTTGGGCACATTAGATGAACTTGCACCAGGAGCTGGATTACCACCGCCACCCAAACCAGCTGAAGGACATTTACGACGGTCGTGTCATGTTTGAGAGCATATGCCACATTTACGCGCAAAAACGGTATCACCAACATCCATTTGGTTCCGTATACGCGTTCTCTCTTGCACTTGTAGCTTGCACAAATAGTCCTTGTTACACAGCATTTTAAATGGTTCCGGCAGCCAATCTTAGCACCCACTGGCTGCAACTGCCCACTATATGTGTTTAAGTACGCAACAACACTGTATTGCCTATCAACATAGTTGGTTGCCCCTAAACCTGTATGTTGAAAGCATTTCATGGCATGTGAGCACGACATGTGGTAGATGGTCCATTTCCCACATGAACACAACCTGCTGGCTTCATTTACGGTGTGTATATTATTCCCCCGGTGTTGATGGATAGCGGTGCGAACTTCAAAAATACCCCTGTCGTGATCGTACTGTAAAAATAAATGCCAATGTGCTCGCCTCCTGTATTTCTCAAATTTTTTTGGTATAAATTCAACACCCCTCTCCATCAATTCCCATGCACCTCTATGCCTTTCAACAAATCTCTCAGCCATCTGTTTGAATGTCATCCGAACCATGGCAGTGACAGGCAAGCCACGTGGAGACTTCAATAACCCGTTGAAAGATTCCGACAAATTTGTAGTCAGGGTTCCCCATCGTCTTCCATCATCAGCATGCAATGTCCATTTGTGAAACTCATGTCGGATCAACCAATTATAGGATCTTTCGTCTAACTGCCAGATCAATTCCATGCGCCTCCTGAATTTGCACTGTTAGTGATCAGTTGCAGCCATCCACATTAAATCATGCAAGTCCTTGTTGGGATATTTCTTCTAGAAATTGGCCTTCAGGTGCCTCACACAATAACAGTGGTATGCATAGGGTTCCTGCCATTCAAGCAAATGCTCTACAAAACTTAATATACCACCATGCCGATCAGATATTAGGCAGAATACCTGAACGTTGTTTGACAACGTACTGCTTCAAGTGGTTCAAAAATAACGTCCACGTTTCTTGGCTTTCATTGGCACAGATGGCAAAAGCTAGTAAAAATATTTATCCATTGGCATCTACTGCAACGACAATCAACAACTTAATATCATACTTTCCATAGACATGAGCACCGTCTATATAAATTACCGGATGACAATACATAAAACCATCAATTGCCGGTTTAAATGCCCAGAACACGTATCTATATTCCGCTATTCCTGCACTCTGCTCAAGCTTCCGTTCAACAACAGTCCAGGGGTTAAAGTGTTTTAGTGCGGCCATGTACCTGGGTAGAGATGCAAATGACTTATCCCAATCACCATAAACAATTTCAAATGCACGTTTGCGCCCGAGATATGCCTTTTTTTTTGTAATAGTACACCCATATTCCTGGTGGATGGATGTAATACACTATTTAATCTTGTATCTAATGGACACTTCATTGTGCGGTATCAGTTGAAGAGAAATCAAGTCAACATCCAAGTTGAAGTGATTCCTATTGAATGTGTCCATTTCACAAACATGAGTGCCAATATATTTACCCACTTTCCACAACCCTGTTTCCTTCTTGGTCGCACGCAACATCCAGTGACAACCCGTAAACCATCTACGGCAAACAACCTTGTATACCTCCGGACTTGACTCATATACTATCATCTTACGACACTTTCTTACGCTGTACATTTTACAAGCCCTGGTTAGGCGAGCTTTATTGGGAAAAAACATGCCCTTTGCCAGCAACGATGGTCTAGATTTATCCCACATTGTTGTCCGAATTTCGTCAAGATCCCTTGTGAGGGCATCCATATCCGGCATACTTGGCAAATTATCAAGGTAGGGCATATGCCTTGAATGAAACGACACGTGGGACTCGTACACTCTTGGTCTAACGGGAGGTGGAGCATGCTCCCTCGTCAGCTCAGGTTCGACATTCACTTCCTCCTCATCATCACCCTCGTCAGGGAAGGGTGTGTCATCTCTAGATTCATCGGCATTGTTGTCATAATCACTATTATCTTCCTGACTCTGCGCATCTGCCAAATCCCGAGTAAATACGTCGTCTACGGGCAACTGAGTGAGGTCAGGACCATCAAGTTGCTCGTTTTCATTGCACAAACAACAAAATGATAAGCTACTCAAGTTGATAAATACTTTACATATAGCTATATCACTTCACTTACAAGTCGTAATGTGTTGACATTCCATGATGGACATTATCTTGTTGGTGATGACTCCCGGATGGACCACCGTGATCCAATACACCAAAACTACTCATATTCCAACCGGGCGTGGGGTCATAACTTGTAAAATTTATATCTGGACGGTGCCCCCCGTGGACTATATGAGTGTTAATACAAATTCAATACAATAAAAAATAAAATCGTACACAAAGGAAAATTGAAGTTTACCAGTCTTATGGATTATGTAAAGTAGGAGAGAAATTATTTTCTCGCTCCTCGTTCGCTCGTGGAGATAAGTTTAGATCCGACCAAACTCTTTAAGCCGGAACCTATTGGGCTAAAACTGCTCCAGAATAACCACCCGATGATTGAGGGTTATCCCTGCTTTGCGCAACATCATTATTGCGAACGTCTTCAACCTTTACGTACATTTCTAATATTTTTATCAAAATAAGTTCCCGGTATTCATTCGGAGTCCCCGAAAAATCTCTCAGAGTTTCATCATCCTCGATGTTAAATTCAGCGTAACAAGCAACCCCTTGCGGAGTCACATAATACGGATATGTTCCGTTTATTTTAAGATTCACCGAACGTTTGCTCAACCTCATTTTATTGCATAACAGTAATACCAGTCTATCGTACTCCATTGTAAGTGGCAACCTAACATGACTCTGTGGAGATAACTATAGCTCACTAAGTTATTCGCCACCACAACCTCACTCCCCCCCCCCCCCCAATATAATGAAACCCTTACTTTTCGCTCTTCAGACATTATGAAAAAAGCTTGAGAATTTAACAACAAGAAAAATTTATCACGCAGTTGGAGTATTTGTGAATGATTTTTCTCAAAACCCTTAACGCCTTTAAATAAGGCAATGCCCAATCTGGGGGGTGTCAAATTTTTGGAAGTAAAACGTAGTTTAAAAGGGCGTTTTACATATTTGAATTATTGTTATGCCAGTTAAGCGCAGAAGAGTTTTTGCTGGGCCCACAAAACATGTGAAACGCGGTTTGCTACTGCATTTTATGTAAAAAGCGTTAATGAACCGCGCTTTACATAGCCGTCTTATCAGCTTCCAAATAAAGCGCGGTATTAAAACGCATTTTATATAAAACGCAGTATTAAACCACGTTTTACCTTAACGTCCCAAACGGCCGTTAAGATAAAACGTGGTTCATAACCGCATTTTATATATTTTGATAACTAAATTTTTTTTCCACCTAAAAAAGTATTTGAAGTTCAAAAATAATAACATTTCAGTTCCGGACTCTTATTTGTTAGCCGCTGGGCCTTAGAAAAATGTGGAAATCTCAAATCATGACAACATGTTGTGAGGAAGTAAAAACAAAGCCCCTCCCCACCACCACCACCAAAACCAATATGCACTACAATACCAAAACAAAGCAATTTCTTTTATGTTTGAGAAAGAAGAAAATCTATATTTCCTCGTCTTTTTTTCTTTTTCTTGGTTGATTCATTATTATCTAACGGCCAAGTGTAGTTCTGAACATGCACCGGTAGTTTTTTTACAACAATTTTAAAAAATTAATTATAAATCACATTAACAAGTATCACGTAATTAGAGCGTAAATCAAACTATTCCAAGATAATAAATAAGCAAAACAAGCTAGCATCTAAATAGTTTCCCACTCCATTATGTGATCTTTTCTATTCGTAGGCTATATCTAGGAGCAATCATTTAGGGAATAGGAACAATGACAGCCCAAAAGTTTTCTTGTTTGTTGGCATTATTATATTTATTGTATAATATATGTTCTTTTTTTTTTCGAAGGATAAGTTGGCATTTATGGACCACTAACGCATTGTCACATTCATAATTGATTCCATGATTCATTTTTTTTTTAAATTACTATACCATACCAACAAAGGTTGTAATGGAGTGGTAAATACTTCTTGAAACTTAATCGAAGGTTTTGGGTTCGAGCCCTGGATATGGAGTTACCTTTATTAGGGAGCGCTTTACCCCCAATGTGAGGCTTCCCGGCACGAATTCGAATTTAGTTGGATCCCAATACAAATATCGAACACCGAGTGAAAACCCCAAAAAGAAAATATTACTAAGCCATTCATTCTCCGATAACAAGCTTGCTCGTCATGCTTTTAAAGGTATGACATGATAGATTTCTCGATAAATCACTGTTACTTGAGTGTATTTTTTACTTTAGAAATATTTTAGCACGTGATTTTATCCAATGTCATTGTAGTATAGCGGTGAGTATTTTCGTGTGTCAGTGATCATGGGCTATAATTACGTATTTTAATCGATTATTACATTCCAATTCACTGCACTTCAGTTGAGTTTGAGCTTTAATCGCTAGTATTTTGCACTAATTGTGTGTTTTATACCTTGTAGGAGTGTTTCCGAGCTATGTAAAAGTGATTTATCATGCTTTGTAAGGTATGACATGATAAATTTCTCGATAAATCACTGTTACTTGAATGTATTTTTTACTTTAGAAATATTTTAGCACGTGATTTTATCCAATGTCATTGTAGTATAGTGGTGAGTATTTCCGTGTGTCAGTGATGATGGGCTATAATTACGTATTTTAGTCGATTATTACATTCCAATTCACTGCACTTCAGTTGAGTTTGAGCTTTAATCGCTAGTGTTTTGCACTAATTGTGTGTTTAATACCTTGTAGGAGTGATTCCGAGCTATGTAGATGTTGTGTAATGCATTCAAGTGATTTAGAGCTTTGAAGTCTGAGTAAAAGCCCAAGCAATTAAGCTGGATCGCGTTCGGGGATCAACGGATGATAGTTAAGAACGAATGACTAATCGAGTAGACATATTATTCACTGTCTAGTAAAATGCACATAACTTTTCACTCAGAACTCCATTTGGGCACCACAATATATGGTTAGGAAGCTAATACAAAGGGCTACAACTTTAATATTTTACGTTTTTTTCAAATTTAAAACACAATAGGGTGAAAAGTGCGAGGCCGTGCATTGGCCGCGCTTGTCAGGCAGAACACTGATCAAAATATGCGGTCAATCTGCGGCCGCGCACGTCTGTCTCGGAAAAGTGTCCTTTTTCGTGTAGGATAAGGTAAAATTGTTTGGGCCCAACCCTACTTGGTATATATAAATGAAACTTGTTTTTAGAAAACATTGGACATAATTTAGACCTAAGGAGGCTAAGGAGATGAGAGATTCGACCTAAGGAGGCAAGAACACACTAGGAGCAAGGCGGAGAATTATTCTACGAGTTTTTCACTTCCTTCTTCCTATTTCCATTATTGGTTATGAATTCTAGTCTTGTTATTATGCATACTATTATGAATAGATAATTTTCTATCTAGGGTTTTGATGGAACCTATTGGAGGATGATTTTCCTGTTATGTAAATATAGGTTTGCTGTAGTATTTTCTCTATTTGTTCAACTACGTTATTATTGTGATTGGTTGAAGAGCTCTCAATCGACTGTGCCTATTTAGTGTGTATTACTCGGGAGAGAGTGCATATTTAGGTAGTTGTTGAACAATATTACTCCTAACGTATATGAGGGATCAATACGGAGGGTTTAAAGTGGGATTAGGGATAACGAAACCTTGGTGCGATCCGTATGAGTTGTACTTAATGCAGCTAGCGTAATTCAGCAGAATATGTCTAGTAAATTGTGGTAGTTACTCGAGAGAGAATTACAACACTCAGACGCTCATGATCGGTAGAGAATAATTAGGCGAATTTATAGAAAACATAGCGGAATGGATTCCAACAATAGGGGAAATTATAACTCTAGACCTCCTTAATCTTGTCTCTAACCCTTAGTATCTTTAGTTGTTAATTTACTATATTAATTTATTAGTTAATTAGTTAAACACAAGAATCTTAATATCAATAAGTTAGGAATTGTTCAAGCTTGTCTTCTTGGTGATAGTGAACAGTTGTAGCTAAGCCTTAGTTGTTTGTGGGATTCGACTCCGGACTTGTAAACCAGATTATATTTGCAATGATGGCTTAGTCCTTTTTATAATGCATAGTTGGGCTACAGAACGATTGAGGCACCAAAAGGTGTTGTGGGGTTGCACTTTTGACCCAGCAATTTCTGACATGGCCGGCATGAGACAAGTAATTGAGATGGTCGAGTTTCAGAAGTGGGGACATCTATTCACAATGGATGTGCCCAAGGTCTTTGAGGATGAGGTCCAAAGATTCTATGCCGACCTCTTTCCTATTGACACTGAACATATTTGTGCTTTAGTCAATGGGGTGGATATTGTGTTTGATGTTGCTCTGCTTGGGGATATTCTTAAAGTCCCTGCTGATGGTATGTCTTCTGTGAAGGATGTGTGTGGGAAAAACTTCAGAAATGCTATTGTAAAGGAAGGTGCAAACCATAAGGGGGAACGGGTTCACAAGAAAGCCTTTCTCCCTGTTTATCAGTTATTGTTCAAGCTGGTGAACAAGGTTCTTCTACCCGTGCTGAGAGGAGGTCCATTACTTCCAAATCTGACTTGTATTTGATGGAGGCATTGGTTGGATTTACAGCTGTAAACCTGCCTGCCATCATGATTGAGCATATGCTGAAGGTGGCGACTTTCAAGGATGGAAACCATGGTCTTCCATATGGGTTTCTTCTTACGCATATTTTAAGGACTTCAAAGTTCCACTGGGACACTGCAAAGTAGGGACCAAGAAGCAGACTTTCTCTCAACTAAATTTGGAGGAATGTGAGTGTATCGAATAGAATGGAGGGGTAGGCAGTACTTCGACAATCTCTTAGCTCATCAATGCTCAAAACAGTGCAACTGAGGAGATTCGAAAGTTGAAGGCAAGGAACGCTATCCTGGAAGGCCAGCAGGCCTAAGGGGCCCCAGGGTCAAATGAGGAGATAGCTCGTCTGACCAAAGAAAATGCTGATCTCAGTGCACAAGTAGAGAACCTGNTGATTTAGTAGTGTGTGTAGTTGATCTGAAGGAAACCATAAGCAATTTGGAGAATGAAAAAATGGTTTTAACTGAAAAAAATGTTAGTATAGAACATGAAAGAGATGATTTGGTAGTTGTAGTCGTTGACTTGAAAGAAACCATTGAGAATTTAAGTAAAGACTAGGATGCTTTAGTGGAGAGAGTGAATGCTACTGAAGAGGAGAGAGATGACCTCTTAATAGTGATTGTAGACTTGAGGGAAACTATAGAGGAACTAGGAACTGAGTGTAGGCCTGGAAAGTTTCTAAAAAGGGAAAAGGGGTAGCTAGTGAGGCACACATTAGGCTTGAAAACGAGTTGAAAGCTGTGAGAACTAGTTTATGTGTTGAACTTGAGAAAAATAGGTAGCTCCAAGCAGTGCTGGAAAGAGTAAAAAATGATCTTGAGAAGTCCCTTAAGTGGACCTGGTCCTCAGAAGCTATTACTGCCATGTATGTTAATAATAGTGGAAACAGGCAGGGAATAGGGTTTCAAAGGGAGAGGACTCCTTACAACCCCCATAGCAAGTATGTTACTGTACCGGATAATTGGTTGTGTACCCACTGTGGGAACAATGGGCATTTCAAAGAAAATTGCCAAGCCAGGGTCCAGTCTCTTCAGAAAAACAAAGTGTTTGCTGAAAAAGTAACCACTAAAAAGGGACCAGGTGCCACCCATAAAAAATGCATGTTACCTGCATGGATTAAAAGAGCTCTTATTCATCCTCTTGCCTTCTACAAGGGACCCAAACTTGCTTGGGTTCCTAAAACTAACTCTTGATTTTCTTGTGCAGGGAACAGTGAAAGGAAGTAGTCAACAATGGTTCATGGATAGTGGATGTTCAAAGCACATGACTGCGAACACCATGGACTTTCTTTCACTAAAAGCCCTTCAAGGAGGGAGTGTATCCTTTGGCAATGGGAAAAAGGGGTACATACTTGGAGATGGAAAAATTGGGAAATCACTCACTCACTCAATTGAAAATGTATACTACGTCAATGGCCTCAAGTACAGTCTCTTGAGTGTTTCTCAAATATGTGATAAAGGAAATAAGGTGGAGTTCTTGTCAAAAAAATGCACAGTTACTAATCTAGTAACTGGTGAAGTGGTATTGGTGGCCAAGAGATACAAGAACATCTACGTTGCTGACTTTGAATCTCTACAAAGTGGTGATCTGAGTTGCTTAAAAGTTGTTGATGATGATGCTGAACTGTGGCACAGAAGACTGGGGCATGCAAACTTTTCTCTACAGAATAAGCTAGTTCAGAAGGACTTGGTCCGTGGTCTGCCAAATCAAAGTTCATGGAGCACAAAGTTTGTGATGCCTGCGCCAGAGGGAAGCATGTGAAATCTTCATTTAAGCCAAAGAAGGATGTCAGCACCTCAAAACCACTTGATCTCCTTCACATGGATCTATGTGGGCCTGTGAGAGTGCAAAACAGAGGAGGAAAAAGATACATTTTTGTGATAGTGGATGACTATTCGAGATTCACTTGGACCTTGTTCCTCAGAACAAAAGATGAAACTTTTGAAGTTTTTGTAGCATTTGTGAAGAAAATTCAAGTGAAGATGGATTCAAAAGTAGCCTGCATAAGATCAGATCATGGGACAGAATTTGACAATGCCAAGTTCGATGATTTTTGCAACGAGAATGGCATTACCCATAACTTCTCTGCCCCCAGAACTCCACAACAAAATGGAGTTATGTAAAGGAAGAATAGAACTCTTGAAGAAATGGCAAGGACAATGCCGATCGATAGTGGGATAGCGAAGAACTACTGGGCTGAAGCTGTCAACACTGCCTGCTACTTGGTGAACAGGTGCATGATTAGGTCCCTCTTGAACAAAACTCCCTATGAGTTGCTGAATGGAAGGAAGCCCAAGCTGACTCATTTAAGAACATTTGGGCGCAAATGTTATGTTCTCAACAATGGAAAGGATCAGCTTGGAAAATTCGATGCCAAAAGTGATGAAGGAATCTTCTTGGGATATTCCTCTCAAAGCAAAGCTTACAAGGTCTACAATACGAGAACTCAGTGTGTAGAGGAGAGTGTACATGTAATCTTTGACGAGTCCTATCCTTCTTGTGAGAAAAGTAACAAGGGTGATCAAGATGGAGAGCCCTTGTCAGTTCCAGGTGAAGTCATAGATATGGCAAACGGAAAGGCAGACTTGATGAGTCAAGTAAAGGAGCCAAGTGAAGATAATGAAATTTCTTCAGCTGGAGAGGAACCAGGTGCCACAATCACAACAACTGAAGCTGAAGAAAGAGTGGTTGATGCAGTTCAAGGTACTCCACAGGTTGCTGAGAGAAGAATGCAAGAGAACCAATTAGACTTACCTAGCTCCTCTACGAATAAGATTCAAGTGCCCAACTGGAAACACAAAAGCTCCCATCCTCTCGATAACATAATCAACCCTCTAGATTCAAGAGTACAAACCAGATCAAAAGCCAGAAACTCACTTGCCTTCTCAGCCGTTCTTTCCCAAATATAACCCAAAAACATCAAGGAAGCCCTAAAGGATACAGACTGGATCACTGCCATGCAAGATGAGTTGCATCAGTTCAAAAGGAACAATGTATGGCACCTGGTACCTAGACCCTCAGATAGAACAATCATAGGAACCAAATGGGTATTCAGGAACAAGCTTGATGAACATGGTAACACTACAAGGAACAAGGCTAGGCTAGTGGTTCAAGGATACAATCAAGAAGAAGGAATTGATTATGATGAGACCTTTGCTCCTGTCGCTCGCATGGAAGCTATCAGAATCCTCATTGCATTTGCATCCCATATGGAATTCACTCTGTTCCAAATGGATGTCAAAGTGCATTTCTGAATGGATTCCTCAAGGAAGAAGTCTATGTAAAGCAACCTCCAGGGTTTGAATGTCATGAACACCTTGAATATGTGTTTAAACTGGACAAGACATTGTATGGGTTGAAGCAGGCCCCTCGAGATTGGTATGAAAGGCTGTCAAAATTTCTCTTAGAAAATGGTTTTACAAGAGGAAAAATTGACAACACCCTGTTCCTGAAGAAACGGGGAAGGAACCTGCTCATCGTTCAGGTATATGTTGATGATATCATTTTTGGGGAAACATCTGATTTACTGTGTGAGGAATTTGCAAAACTCATGGGAAGTGAGTTTGAAATGAGTATGATGGGTGAGTTGAATTTCTTCTTGGGTCTTCAAGTGAAGTAGTCCACAAAGGGTACATTCATCTGCCATCAGAAATACATCAAGGAGCTCCTGAAGAGGTTTGATATGGAAGCATCAAAAGTGATAGACACTCCTATTGCCACTGCTACTCGACTGGACATGGATGAGTCTAGATCTCCTGTAAATCAAACCATGTACAGAGGCATTATTGGGTCTCTTCTCTACCTCACTGCCAGCAGACCTGATATTGTCTTTAGTGTGGAGCTATGTGCAAGGTTTCAATAAAATCCCAAGGAGTCTCATCTGAAGGCTGCCAAAAGAATTTTAAGATATCTTAAGGGCACGCAGGACCTGGTCCTGTACTACCCCTCAAGTGACAATTTTAATCTTATTGGTGTGCTGATGCTGACTATACTGGCTATCTTCTGGACAGGAAAAGTACTTCTGGAATGGCTCATTTTCTAGGATCATGTCTCATCTCATGGGGCACAAGGAAGCAAAACTCAGTGGCTCTTTCAACAGCTAAAGCAGAATATGTAGTTGCAGCTTCTTGCTATGCTCAGCTCCTATGGATCAAACAACAATTGGAAGATTTTGGCGTGTACACTGACTGTGTGCCTCTTCTATGTGATAACACCAGTGAACTCAACATGGCCAAGAATCCAATTCAACACAAAAGAACCAAGCACATTGATGTGAGACATCATTTTCTGAGAGACAATATGGAGAAGGGGCTTATCTGTATGAAGTTCTGCAGTACAAAAGACCAAATTGCAGATATCTTCACCAAAGCATTGAGTAGAGAACATTTTGAAAGAAATAGGCTGGAGCTGGGGCTAATGAAGCCCAATTGAGAACCTGATTCCCATCAGTTGGCTATGAAAGTCACCTTCAGGTAACATTAGCTAAAGTGTTTTCCGACCAAGTCTAACTCACTTCAATACCGTTGCAGGTAGACACACATGATGATTATAGAAGCCGTAGATGCACTGCATGGGCGGTAAAAGAGGATTGAAATTTTCAAAGATAGGCCAGGAACCTGGTTCTTGTACCAATGGTTAGTAGTCCTGTGCATTTTTTCATACATATCTTAAAAAGGTGCAAAAATCAAGTGCCATGTCATCCACCTTCTCAGACTCTGCTGTCACGTCTTTTCATTTCAAATCCTTTCTATCTCCCTCTGAAACGTTGCAACTTCCCACACACTACCGCCATTTCAGAACCGGTTCTCTCTCTCTCTCTCTCTCTCTCTCTCTCTCCCTCATAATTATCTTCTCTCATTAAAACCCTCTCTTCTACTTGAACGATCATACTCCTTTCATAAGACCTTCTCCAAAAATTCTCAATTGTATCTCTGCAATGGATGACAATCACCCGATAATCCCTTCTTTAGTAGAAATCACCCCAGAGAAAACCCTTGAGCCTTCCGTCCTCGATGAACGATCATACTCCTCTCTTCTTCTTGAACGATCATACTCCTCTCATCATACCTTCTCCAAAAATTCTCAACTGTATCTCTGCAATGGATGACAATCACTCGATAATCCCTTCTTTAGTAGAAATCACCCCAGAGAAAACCCTTGAGCCTTCCGTCCCTAATGAACCCTCTATCACCATTCCAGTCTCAACCACTGAAAACACCTCCAAACCAGATTACCATAAACCCTCCAGTTCTAATGCAACTATCTCAGACCTCTCTCTCACTGCAAAGGAATAGAACTCAGAAACCCCAAAATTCGATAATCCTTCATCTCTATAGACTGAGATTCTCACCGACCAAAGCAAGGGTGAAGAACAGGGTAAAGTTCCAAAGACTGTAGAGGTCTCAGGGGTTAGTGTTGATCAATCTTCAGCTGTTCTTGCTTCTGAGTTTGTGGTGACCATGGAGTCTCTAGAGGAGGAAACAGTCGCAAACATACTTGTTGTATCTGCAGATGGAATAGTGCATGAGGTAATCTCTGGTGTGCCCAAGTCTTAGAGGAATGAGACACAGGGGTTAGTGGAAGAAGGAGCTGTGGTGCTTTTTGAAAGCTCTGCACCAGCAGAAACTACTAGGACTTCTCGTGAAGGACCCAACCCCTCTCCATAGGAAATTGGTCAAGGATCCTCTTCCCAGGTTAGTTTTGCTCCTGCTCCCTCTCCACACTTTGCTGTTGAGCCCTTGGAGATTCCGGTTCTTGTGATGAGGTCTAGTGATGAGGAAGATCAAGATAACATTGCTCTGGATGCTTTTATTGTCAAGCGAAGGGCAATAATCAGTCCCGAGTCTTCTATTAAGCGACCTACTACTAGGTTGCAAGCAAAAGAGGCTTATGAGTCTGCCCTAGAAAAGAGCAAAATGAGCAGTAAGAAGAAAAAGAAGAGGTTGTTGAAAAATGGAGAAGTAGTATATGAAAAGGACGTTCCAACCTAGTTCTTTGGTTATAAGGTCCCAGAATAAGAAGCAATCTGCTTCAGTGGAAGATGTTACAACCCCTAGTTCAAAGTTGAAAGCTGTTGTGAAAGGTGGAAAATTGAAAGATGTTGTGAGTGAACAATCATTTTCTGATGAGGATGGCTTGGACAAGTCTAGTAGAAAAGAAAAATCAAGTGTGAAGTCTGGAAAGCGAAAGTTGGAACCTGTGAAGGAACCTGATTCTGCAAAGAGAGTGAAAAATGAGACTAGCTCTGATACAGAACGATTAAGGCACCAAAAGGTTGTGGGGTCGCACTTTTGACCTAGAAATTTCTGAAATGGCTGGCATGAGGTAGATAATTGAGATGGTTGAGTTTCAATGGTGGGGGCATTTATTCCAAATGGATGCGCCCAAGGTGTATGAGGATGAGGTCCAAAGCTTCTATGCCGACCTCTTTCCTGTTGACACTGACCATATTTGTGCTTAAGTTAATAGGGTGGATATTGTGTTTGATGTTGCTCTGCTTGGGGATATTCTTAAAGTCCCTACTGTTGGTATGTCTTCTGTGAACAATGTGTGTGGGTCAAACTTTAGAAATGCTATTGTAAAGGAAGGTGCAAACCAGAAGGGGGAACGGGTTCATAAGAAAGCCTTGCTGCCCGTTTATCAGTTATTGTTCGAGGTGGTAAACAAGGTTCTTCTACCCCATGCTAAGAGGAGGCCCATTGCTTCCAAATCTGACTTGTATCTATTGGAGGCAGTGGATGGATTTACAGCTGTGAACCTGTCTGCCATCATGATTGAGCATATGCAGAAGGTGGCGACTTTCAAGGATGGAAATCATGGTCTTCCATATGGGGTTTCTTCTTGCGCACATGTTTAAGTTCTTCAAAGTTCCTCTGGGACAGTGCAAAGTAGGGACCAAGAAGTAGACCTTCTCTCAAACAACTTTGGAGGAATGTGAGTGTATCGAAAAGAATGGAGGGGTAGGAAGTACATCGACAATCTCTCAGCTCATCAATGCTCAAAACAGTGCAATTGAGGAGATTCGAAAGTTGAAGGCGAGGAACGCTATCCTGGAAGGTCAACAGGCCCAAGGGGCCCTAGGGTCAAATGAGGAGATAGCTCGTTTGACCAAGGAAAATGCTGATCTCAGGGCACAAGTGGAGAACCTGAAGGAGAAACTGCTCACCGAGCAAATGTCGGCGAATGCCCGAACAGATCTAGTTCTCAACACCCTTGCTGCAGCTTCCAAGCCCTCTCCTCCTAGTGTTCCTTAGGAAATTGTTTTTGTTTCTTTTTGTGATATGGATGGGATGCACCTGTACTGCTCCTGCTGAAAACAGTCCAATCTTTGCCTTTGCTATACAGCAAAGGCATATGTTTTCTATATAAAAACTATCCTCTTTTGCTATCTAATGCTTATGTTTCTCTGTTTCTCTTTTCTATCACGTTGTGTGCACATATGTGGCATGAGTTAGCTAGGCTAGACTTCTTTATGTTGATTGCCTACTTGTGTATTTTTAATGATGCCAAAAGGGGGAAGTATAATTGAAACAGGGATCTAATTAAGGGGGAAGCATAAAGTCAGGGGGAACTTGTGAAGTTCCTATTGTTTCATCTGGTTAATTCTGTTCTAAACATGTGTTATCAATGTCTAAGTTTGTCATCATCAAAAAGGGGAAATTGATGGGTTTCCAATGTCTTAGCTTTATGTTTTGATGATCTAACAAACTTACTGTCAAAGAACCAGATAGGGAACTTGATACACTTGGTACACTTTTCTAATCAATGGACTCCAGCTAATGTGAACCGCTACAACTTCAGAAGATAGAGAACCAACACAAGGACCTGATCCCTTGTGTTTCCCTGATAGCAGTACGAAGTCAACTGTGTACAACTGGAAAGTGACTGCCTGCACTGTACACAGAAACAGTGCAGCACAGTTCTGCAGTCACTTGTCCTTTGACCAACCAAGTGATTACATCATTCAAGTGATGTCATCCAAGTTGTATTAACAAGAATATTACAACAAAACATCACTTGAACACTTGAGAATTCACTTCATGCATTCAATCCATCTGATATTCGAGCATTCAATTCTCAAGTGCATCAAGAACAAAGTTTAATACTACTACGGACCAATTCCTAAATCTAGTATCTTGTTGTCCTTAGTTGAGTTGTAACTTTGTAATTGTTATTCATTGTAATTCCTAATTTGCTTAGCTAGAAGCGTTGCATAGGAACCGCCTTGTAAAACCATAAACCTTTAGTGTTTGTGTCGTGACTAGAGTTAGACATGAGTTGAAGTCTTTGTAATAGGTGTATTGCAAAGTGGCTTGTAATAGGTGTATTACAAGTTAGTGAGGGATTAAGAGTTTAATTCCTAGATTGCATAGGTTGTAATCTAAAAGTTGCTCATAGTGAAGTTGAAATCCTACCAGTGTAGGTCGTGGTTTTTTATCCCCTTGAGCAGGGATTTTTCCATGTAAAACTCCCCGTCTTACTTACTTACTGTTTCATTAGCGTTCTTAGTGGAAACTCATAGAGGAACTAGTCTCTCTATAGTTTGGTGGACTCATATAAATTATCAGTCCCCAAGAACTTTGGCCTCGATCGTTTCTCCGATTGCTTCCAGGGGCGTTACGGCTCAGGCCACTATTTCTTCGGTCGGTATATGGCTAATACCATTCATTGCTGAATCTAGATCCCCGATCTATGTCCCTCGGGGGCTTGGTTGCATATCTATTAGGATGAACTGAACCCGAGGGGGCTCCCTACTGATCATCTTCGACCCTGATTTTTGACTGGTAGTGATTGTGCACATCCGACCATGTCACTGCTGGATATTTGATCAAGTTCTGCTTTAACTGTCGAGATGCAATCGAGATACTTTCATTCAAAACCTGCATAAAGGCCTGTACCGCCCAGTCATCTGAGACCGGCGGCAATTCCATCCTTTCCACCTGAAACCTGGATACGAACTCCCTTAACATCTCATCATTTCTTTGCTTTATTTTGAAGACGTCCGATTTTCCTAGGGCCACCTTTATGGCCCCGGCATGGGCTTTAACGAAGGCGTCCGCTAGCATGGAAAATGAATCAATAGAGTTAGGAGCCAAGTTATGATACCAAATCATAGCTCCTATTGAGAGTGTTTATCCAAACTTTTTCAACAACACTGATTCGATTTCATCACCGTTCAAGTCATTTCCTTTGATCCCGCAGGTGTAGGAAGTAATATGCTCATTAGGGTCAGTTGTCCCATTATATTTGGATATATCGGGCATGCGGAATTTATCAGGAATAGGCATCGATGCTGCGCTTTGAGGGAATGGTTTTTGTATGAACTTCTTGGCATCTAGACCTTTCAAAACTGGAGGCGCCCCCGGTATCTGGTCTACACGGGAGTTATAATTCTCCACCTTCTTGTCGTTATCCTCAATTTTCTTTTCTCCGGACTCGATCCTCTTAGTGAGCTCTTCGAGCATTTTCATAATGATGGGATCAGTCCCTGAGTTGTCTCCATTTGGTCCTTCCGGCATTGGTTCAACACGTTGATTGTTTTCGTGTTCAACTACACTCGTTGTCTTATTCTGACTTTGAAGTTGAGCGATGGCGATTTGCTGAGCCTACAACATCTCAAATATCACCTGGAGGCTAACTCCTCCATCTCCTCCTCCCAGCGTTCCTTGGTCCCTTGGTCGAGCATCCTTGCGTACGCTCCCTTCGGGGTCTGTGCCTAGGCTGGTGTTTATAGCAATATGAGAACCAACATCAACTGGTTCCACGTTTAGCACTTCCCCAGGGTTTATTGTTGGTACACCGACCCCTACATTATTGTTTTCTCCAAGACCCTCATTGTTATGAACAGGTGCATTTTGTTAGCTAGACATGTTTTAGCTTGAAAATCAAAGATTCTTGACAAGAAAAAGCATAAAGATAACGTGTGTAATGAGAATCAGTAAAGAAATAATCACTATTATCTTTAGCCCCACGGTGGGCGCCAAACTGTTTACCTCGAAAAATATGAGTAATAATTAAATTTGATTTGTAGTTTTAAAGATCTGTGATTTAGTTCAATACCAATTAAGAATTGAGAAATATGAAGTAGAAATAAAAGATATAAGTGAATCAAACCAATGTTATTTAGCAGCAGTGACCTCTAGACGGTGACCTCGAGGTGGCTTAGGACAGTAAGAACAATTAAGTAGAGAAATCAAAGTAAGAACAATTAGGCTAAGGGAAAATTCTGATGAACAACAGGCAAAAAGTTGAGATTATATTCTTTGCTCAGTAAAAAGATGGTTCTACAAATGATTGGGGTCCCCTTTATATAATGGAGAAACCCCAAATAAGAAATATTTCCATTTACAGTAGGGAATATTCTTAGTACAACTGTCTAACCGCCTAGTACGGAATTGTACAATCCTATTCCGTGATTTATGCCATGACTTTGAGGACGTGGCTGGAATCTAGCTCATTCTGGTACAAATCCATAATGGTACTATTTCGGGGTGGAACACACCCGACCTCAGTATGCATCGTGCTTCGCCTTCGAACTCGGGTCTGGTCCTTCGAGCTCGAACCTGGACTTACCCAGACTCGGACTTCTGACGACCTCCCAAATATATATAGATCGAAGGCATTCGATCTCGGCCGTATATAAAGAGGTACAAATGTACACTCGCAGTACAACATAATTGAGGTTAATAAAAAGAGGGAGTATGATCACTATGATCCATTTATAATTGCAGAAAGAGTTAGGCAAGTGTACTATGCACAAAGCCTGTTGGTTGGGTGGAAGTTGAGAATGTGCTAGATGTTGCTTACCAAAACGATACCTCAAGTGTTAACTAAATGAAGAAGTTGATATAGAGGAAATAACAATCATAGAAAATGAGGATGAAGAATCACCTAATGAAAATGAAATAAGTGAAGAGGAAGGATTTTCGGACGAGGAAGGATATGTCGACGAAGACGACTAGCATATTAGTTTTTTGCTCTCAACTTATATAGATTTATATTCTCTATTAACATTTTCTTTAATTCATGCAGATGACCGGTAGGGGTCGAGGTAGGTCTAGGAAGGAAAAAGGCCTATTGTCATGATGATGGTGCTACACCCTCGCTTCCTTCCACTCCACACTTGCATCCCTCTGCTGCTGATGGCCGGCAGCAATCTTCTAGGCATACATCTATTCCACCACATCCATCTACTCATCATACTACCCACCATTAGCCCTCTATGCAGTATTATTACCATTCTCCGCCAGGGGGCTATACCCCGCTTCCTCCATATGATTCTATAGGTAGTTACATGGGTCCATCGAGTCAGCAGTCACAAAGCCATGTGGTACGCCCGTCATCTTCTCCATTTGCTTCATCACTAGCTGGATCGCATTCATCTAGATTACAGCCGGCCGGATCGCAGTAGTTGTCTGGATCGCAGTAGGGGTCTAGATCGATGCATGGGTGTGGATCACAGCCATCTTCATCAGGGACCTCGTCTCCCTCTACACGGAGTTCGTCTCCTAGCATTTCTAGACTTCGTCTTTGGGATAGTAGCATTGAGACAGATGCCTCCCCTTCTGTGCACGCTTCAGATTCATCGGATGATGATGATCCAGATGAAGTGTGGTATGATCGTTATCATAGGATGATCATCAGGCCTGAGGGCAATGTGTAAGATTTATTTATTACTTCTTTATTTTTTCTGAATTATAATAGCTACTCTTGTTTATTTAATGTAATTTATATGTTGCAGGTTCATACCTAATATTCGGGTTACAAAGACAATCACTGAAATTCTTGGCTGGTTGTATACTGCACCCTATCCGACTTGGAGTGACTTTCCACGGGATCTCGTGCAACAAATATTCAACGAATTTAAGGTTTTAATATAATTCTTATATATTTAAGCATTATATTAACAATATTTTTATCTAACATTACATACTTTATTTGTAGACTAAGTGTGCATGGGAGGACCGGTATAACAGTGAAGTTTGTGCAAATTGGGAGTATAAATACCGTAAGAGACTATTTGATTCCTTCTGCTCCGCTCGAAAGATTAACAAGAAGCCTTCATGGGTTCTACCGCATTTATGGGAGGATTTGCAGAGGTATTGGACCACCGAGAAATTCGAGAAGCAGAATGAACTGGGAAAGAAGGCCCGAGCATCTGTGAAGGGTGGCTCCTTGCACTGTGTGGGTGCAAGGAGCATGGGGGCTACCAGGAGACTACTGGTAATTCCTTAAAATATTTACATCTATTTTTATCGAACTATATTTATATATGTTAATTTAGTTAACACGTTTTATTATATTTGTAAGAAAAAAAATATGGGAGGAAGATGACTCATGATGAGTTCTTCATGGAGACTCACATCCGGAAGAAGAAGGCACCGACATATCCAAGTAGATGGGTCGAGGACCGGGCGGAGACTGCATATGTAAGTTTCATAACTACTATAAATGTTTATAGTATTATATAGTTAATAATTTTCTATCTTCTAAATAAAGGGTCGCTACAAGATTAATGTGGAGGAGTACACTCAGAGCTTGCCACCGAATGAGCAAGGAGAGATACCACACCTTTCAGACGAAGAAGCGCAGAGGATATGGTTGGATGTTGTCGGTGGTCCTAAAAAGGGGATAGCATACGGCCTTCCTGAGAAATTATTTCGGCACTACAGGGCTGGATTTCAAGGTATAGGGACTTCCGCCCAAGGCGAGGTAATTGATAGGTCGACTATCTCGTTTATGGAAGAGAGGATCGCAAAGCTGACAGAGAGCTTGAAGAGACAAAGGCTAGAGAACAAAAGAGAGATGCACAATTTGGTACCCTTGAAGTTCAGCTAGAAAGGAGGGACCAACAATTTAATCTCCTTCAAGGTTAGCTGGCCAATCTTCTTACTAGTGGTGCTTTCCCCATTTCCCGGTCTCATGAGTCTTCCCCATGTGCTAATCCTTCTTGTCGTAATCCTTTGAATCATGTCGACGATGAAGGTTCTAGGAGTGAAGATGAGATGATGATATATAAAACAATCATTAAATGGTGTGTATTGCTAAACAAGTATTGAACTTGACTGTTTTTTAGTTGAGACTAGTTTTGAATGATGATTATATTGTTGATATTATTTTGTTATTGAACATTTGTATAGTTTTTGTTGTGGTTGGCGTTGTTGTTGTGGTTGTTATTAGTTGTTGTTGTTGTTAGATAATGGTTGTTAGTGTTAGTTTATTATTTTTGTTAGTTAATTGTTGTTGTTGTTAGTTAGTTGTTGTTGATTAATTATGGTTGAATGGCAGCAACGTTATGCTGCCATTATAGGATGGATATTGGTTGTAATTGACAGGTGGTGTAGCTTAAAAACAGGCATTTTCTGCCCAGTTTTTACCCAGATTTCCGACCGAAATCGGTCGGAAATTACAATTAATTTACGACCGTATTCAGTCGGAAATTTCAAATAATTTGCCCAAACATTGATAATTTCCGACCGAATTCGGTCGCAAATTTCAAATAAACTCTCCAGTTTTTGAAATTTAAATTGCGAAATTATATATTTTTTTTTACATAAATTAATAATTTATTACAATTTACAACTAATTATTTAATTAAATAAAACTATTATATTTTAAAATTGTCGACAGAATTCGGTCGGAATTTGAAAATTAAAAAAAAAAGATTTAATAGTTACCAACCGATTTCGGTCGGAAATTAAAGTTTGACAGTCAGTCAACACTTTGAAATTTTCGAGTGATTCGGTCGGAAATTTCAAATAAATACTCCAGTTTTTGAAATTTAAATTGTGAAATTATATATTTTTTTTACATAAATTAATAATTTATTACAATTTACAACTAAATATTTAATTAAATAAAACTATTATATTTTAAAATTTTCGACCGAATTCGGTCGGAATTTGAAAATTAAAAAAAAAATTTAATAAGTACCAACCGATTTCGGTCGGAAATTAAAGTTTGACAGTCAGTCAACGCTTTGAAATTTTCGAGTGACTTCGGTCGGAAATTTCCGACCGGTTTCGGTCTGTACATGTTTGCGACCATCATTTTCCCGACCAATTAAAATCGGTCGGAATTCGATCGAAAATATCAATTTCCGACCGATTTCGGTCGAAAATAGAGGACGGAATTGCTTTTTTTAGTATTGAGATACGAAATTTGAGGTAATTAGTTGTTTAGAAAATTTAAAAAAAGTTAAGACAGAAAATTAATAATATGTATTATGTGAAGTTTTGGGATCATAGAAAAGCTAGCTGTGAGGCTGGAGTGGATAGTACGTAGAATGAATATATTTGTGCACGAAAGTTGGTGGTTTGAGTTCTTTACAAGTACACACAATTACAGCTCTAGCCTCTAGGTACAAAATTAATATGAATCAACAATCATCGAGAGGATATCACAAAACAAGATCGACACCAACCCCTTGTATATATAAGTATAGGATTCCCAACCCTTGAACACACTCATAAGTCATAGCTATCACTATACAACTTTAAGCTATCTTTTGGACATACATTTGATTAAAACTTGAAAAATGAGTTTTTAAAATTGCTTCCAAAATCTTTTTGAAAGTTAAAGTCGTGTTTGGACAAGCATTTTATTTGAAGAAAACTTGAAGTTTTGTGAGTGGAAGAAAAAATTTCACCTAAAAACTGCGCTAAGAGGGTGCTTGGCTAAGCTTATAAGCTGGTCAAACCAGCTTATAAGCACTCTCCGGCTTATCTACGCGTTTGGTAAAGCTAAAAGGGCTTATAAACCAGAAATAAACCAAAAGCCATAAGCTGGTCATCCCCAGTTTATGAATTTTTAGCTTGTAAACACTTTAAGTTTGACCAAGATTTTTATTATTATATCCCTAAAATATTCCTTTTCAAAACAAAACTCCTACATCGATACTCACTACCTCACGTATTTTTTCAACCTAAACCCCTCCGCCTCTTCAAGTCTGCAATTCTCATTGTCTATTTGAGGTAAGCAAATTCTCTATTCCTTTGCATATTTGTATCTATGTGATTGTGTATTAATTTTTGAACTGTATATAATAAACGGGGACATATATATCAAATTTTGGTGTATTGCTTTCTAAGTGTTGTGGTGATGAAGACAATGTTTCTCTTCAAATATTTTATCCTATTTAGGTTTATTCTTTTACGGAGAAACTTTTGTCAATTTATTAATTATTATAACTTATGATTATATGATTATCATAAAATAAATTATATTTATCATAAAAATTATCTTATCTAATCACAGTTTTATTTAAAATAGAATGACAAATAGAAAATTTTGTATTTGAATTGATCTGGAATCTAAAATTTTGAAGAAATTACGCCCTTATAAGTGTAAACAGTTCTAAGGTTATTCAAATCATTTTAACAGAAAAAAGAGCTTATCAGCACTTTTTTATCAAATACTGCAGCAACTTATTATCAATTTCAGCACTTATATCCAAACACGTAACTGCTTATTTATTAAATCAGTTTCAGCACTTAAAAGTGCTTTTCAGCACCTAATGCTTATCAGCTACTTCAAATCAGCTAATCCAAACGGGCTCTAAACCAATTTTGAGAACTTGGAATTTTTTAATTTTCTTTTTCCTAAAACATGATCATATTTCATAAACAGAAAATATTTTCAAAAAAAAAATTTAAAAAATAAAGCCAAAATCTATGGCCAAACGGGAACTTAATCTTTTTTAAAAGCAAATCCTCATTTTCTAAGTACATGACTTGCGTTGCATGTTTTACATATTGCTCTTTCCTGGTAGATACTAGAAAAAAATAATCCCACCGCCCAAATTTAATATATTACAATTACTTTGCTTAAGAAGTAATTAATTAAGCAGAAAGTGAACTATATATTCCCTGAAACCCGCATTCTATCCATCAAAATCTCATTTCTTTTAATCTTTTTTTATTTTATTTTTTTGAAAAAACAATCTAATGATGACACTCACTTGACAATTCTGGCTCTATACATATTTCAAAAGACCAAATTCCTTATTTTTTGAAGAATATTCTTTAAAATACTGCATCACCACCAGCATTACACAGTACATAAACGTACTAATGACCATTATTTTTAATTAAATTAAACTTCACCAATTTATATGTATAAATATATCTACAACAAACTATTGCTCCACTAGTTACAAACTCATATTAATATGCTTAAGAAAGGTGGTGCAGAAATCTCCTTATGGTCCAACTCCACCGTGATACGACGGTGGTGTAGGCGGCGCCGACGTGTAAGGAGGAGCAAAGGAAGCAATGTTCGGCTAGGAAAGCGTCGGCGATTCTGCCTCGGATGTCGGCCGGCGGTGGTCTACTGGCGGTTCATGACGTGTCCTTTTCAGATGTTGAAGAAATTAGTTATTCAGATGGGATCAAATTGTGGATCAGTAGAGGCTTATTACTGGTCTTTGGCTTTTTTCCGTTCACAGCTCTTTCCCTTATGCTAACACTGTAATTTTGATTAATTATAGCATGTTTCTGTTTTAATTTCTGTAATATTTCAAACTTGTTATTAGGGGTGGGCATCGGTTCGGTTATGAATATTATCGGTTTTGCCTATCGATTATCGGTTTACAAATATGATAAACCGATAATCAAACCGATAAGATATTGGTTATCGGTTATCGGTTAATCGGTTATTGATCATTATCAGTTCGGTTATTGGTTTACCCGATAAGATTAAACAACTAAAATAATTTTATAAACAGCTTTATATAGGTATAAAACTGTTTTGCAATGTACCGAGCTAAAACAGTTTTATAAAACAGATTCTTTGCAAGCTAAAACAGTTTTATCAAACAGCTTTTTTGTAATTGAGAGCAGTTCTGCAAATAGAACAGTTATATCGGTACTGTTCTGAAAAAATAGTTCTGCAAATATAATTTAATTTTGGATAATTATCTTTTATTTAAACTAAACAAATACTATTAAACTGTGAATTATGAGACAGTGCTTTCCTCAGACCTTTTGAGAAAAAAGAGCTTTCTAAACCGAACGACGTTATGAGCCTAGATGTTCTCCTTGTGTAGACATCAAGGCAGAGCAGAGCATAAATTAAAAATCCAGATGAAAAAACATCAGGATTTAATGTTTGAGGCAAAAATAAGCAGAGCATAACCCAATAGTGAAGTGAATCAATACAATAATGAAGTGAATCAACATGCAAAAATAAACGATTTCCTCAAAAATCAACACGAAGATTGAATCAACGGAAGATGAAGATGTATATGAAGCAACTAAAAACTTACACGAAGAATCAAGATGAAGCTGAAGAATACGGCTGAGAAATGCGACTGAAGAGTGAAGTGAAGAGTGTGAAGTCTGATTTATGAACTTTGAAGTTGAAGGATGCGGCTGATGGGCTGACTGCTGAGGCTGGGAAAGAATAGGGAAAGAATGAAGCCCTAATATGTATATACTTAAGGGTAAACTAGTAAATTCGTTAACCCTTATTGGGTTAGCGGTTTTACCCAATAACAGAATTTCCAAACCGAGCCCTAACCGATAACCCAATTAAAAAAAATCTAAACCGTTACCAAATCGTTAACCCAATAACCCAATGTCGATAACCCAATAAATAATTAGTAGTTCGGGTTATCGGTTTTACCCGATACATGCCACCCCTACTTGTTATGAATTTAACGTGTTGTTTTTGGTCATACCTAATCATACAAGACTAATAATTTATGTGAAAAATATACTAACAGTTTGTTTGGGTGATTGTTGCATATCATTATGGATTATATAAGCAGCGAAAGCAATTACAGTATCAAAATCACATGTAATCTAGACAAACAGTATATTAAGGATTTCACGGGTTTCCTCTTGAAGCGTGAATACAGCTTTTCAGTCACGTAAGCCTTCAGTTCCACAGCGTCTCAATGGAATCTTCATCACCGGCACGATCACGATTTTCGAGTGTTCCATATCTTATACTGTGTTACCCAAATAATAACCGAAAATAACAATTTCGTGTGGGCAAAATTTCTAGGAAAATAGGCTGAAAATTTGTATCACCTTGTTCTACCTCATATAGGTGGAAAACCTTATATATTTATAGCACAATTTTTAAGGGTTAAAACCCTTTCCAAAACCTGTTGGGTTTCCTTTTCTACCAGTGAAAGGATTCCTTTATTTCCTATTAATTAGGCACAACAGAGACCATAAAATTTAATTAACAAGGCTTCCAATTATGGAATTAATTTATAATTTTCAAAATTAATATCCACCATAATTAATTACGAATTATTCTACTAAAAATTCGTCATTGCACTCCTTATTGAATTTTGAAGTCATCCATTAAATCTTATTTAACTCGCCATGTTAAGATTTAGATACTAATCAATTAAATTAAATTACTGGCAATTTAATTTATTAATTATTTCCTTTAGACTTGCGCTTAACTTATTTCATGTATCGGATACAAAATTCACCGGCCTGGTTTACACATGTAAACTGATATACGCTTTCATAAAGGTGTATCATCAATCTCTAAACCGAGACATGAATTCCATCAACTAACTATTATTTCGCCAATGTACATTATTGTTATCCAATTTTCAGGCATATTGACCCACGAAAGTGTGACGACCCGGCCGGTCGTCTCATGAGTTACCGCCCCGTTTTCCCCATTTCTGCTTCTATTTGCCTTAATTACTGGTTTTATATGTGATCATGTTGGTTGGCTCGGGCTTGGAAAGGTTTGAGACACTTAGTCTCTTTTAAGAAGGCTTAAGTTAGAAAAGTCAACCGGATGTTGACTTATGTGTTAGAGGGCTCGGATGTGAGTTCCGACGGTTCGGATAGCTTCGGGAGATGATTTGGGACTTAGAAGTGTGATCAAAATGTGCTTTGGAGGTCCGGAGTAGATTTAGGCTTGAATTGGCGAAATGGAGTTTTTGGCGTTTTACGGCTGATAGGTGAAATTTTGATATAGGGGTCGGAATGCAATTTGGGAAGTCGCAGTAGCTTTGTTATGTCATATGGGATGTGCGTGCAAAATTTCAGGTCATTTGAACGTGGTTTGGATGGGTTTTTGATCAAAAGCGGAATTCGGAAGATTTTAGAAACTTAGGCTTGAATCCGAGGTGTTTTGGTTGATTTGATGTTGTTGAAGTGTTTTGATGATTGGAACAATTTTGAATAAGGTATTAGGATATGTTTGTTCTTTTGGTTGAGGTCCCGGGGGCCTCGGGGTGATTCGGGTGGTCAACGGAGAAGTTGAGATGTTATTGCAGCTGCTGAAGTTGCTGCTTCTGGTGTTTTCGCACCTGCAATTTTGGGGACCGCAGGTGCGGCACCGCACATGCGAAGAATCCGCTGACATCTGTCTAAGAAACCCTGGGAATCCTCGCCCTCTGCACCACTGAAAGTAGGAGGCTGGAGTCTGCCAAACCTCTCCAATCTACGCTGCTCATCCTCCGGCATAACAGGAGCCACATAACCCTGAGCAGCTGCCACCGCCTGGGCTAGTGGTGCCTCCGGTGTCTGAACTCCCTGAACCACTGGATCGGGTGTACGGGCGGCAGGAGTCTGAGAGCCTCCCCCTGCCCGAGAAGTAGCTGCGGCATTAGAAACCGCGACCGCCTGAGCAAGGCTAGTGCATACTGTCAATATCTGAGCCAGAGTCTCCTGAACGCCCGGAATCACAATGGGCACAGCTGGTGCTGCTGTACCTTTGCCCCTACCACGTCCTCGGCCACTTCCTCGGCCTTTAGTAGCTCCCGCTGGTGGTACTGGTGGTCGTCCTTCTTGACCGGTAGAGCGTGTCCTCACCATCTGTGAGAGAATAGGATAAAAGAAGTTTAGTATTCAGATCAACAACTTCGCACGACAAGAATTTCAAGAATATGGAATTTTCCTAAAGGTTCTGCAGCCTCACGAGGATAAATACAGACGTCTCCGTACCGATCCGCGAGACTCTACTAAACCTGCTCATGACTTGTGAGACCTATGTAACCTAGGCTCTGATACCAACTTGTCACGACCCTAAACCCACACCCAGTCGTGATGGCGCCTCTCGTGAAGACAAGGCCAGCCGACACATTCCCAATTCACTTTATGCAGTTAACATAATAAAACAAGATCTTTAATATAAATAAATCCCAAAAATAGCAATATAAGTTGCGGAAATAAATAAACCAACACAGCCCTACATCGGGGTGTCACCAGTCATGAGCATCTAAAATCATACTAAGAGTCTAGAGTCTAGTCCACTACTACGTAACTGAATCAAAAGAAACTGAAATAGAAGGAGAATGCACTGGGCTGAGAATCGCCAAGCAGCTACCTAGTAAATCTCCGAAGACCTGCTGGAACTATCAACCCTCAGGAGCAGGACCTGTAGCACCCGAATCTGCACACAGGGGTGCAGGGAGTAAAGTGAGTACTTCTAACTCAGTGAGTAATAAAAATAAATGAAGACTGAGTAATATAAACCACGTAAGGCACAATATTAAGCTACAAGAGGCATAAAAAATCAGTAATCACAATAAAGCAGTGAAATCTCATAACATCTTTTAAACAGTTAAACAACATACAGGAAGAACAACTAAAAAGGTAAAACACATAATAACTGCCCCTCAGGCACAGTAACAATAGAATCAGCCCCTCGGGCAATGTCACAGAACCATACCAGCCCCTCGAGCTATATCTCATATCACAATGGGTACCCGCGCTCACTAGGGGTGTACAAACTCCAGGAGGGGCCCCTTATGGCCCAAGCGCAATATCAGGCCATCTCGTGGCATCATAAACAGGCTCTCGGCCTCATACCAATATCAAGCCACCTTGTGGCATACAATCTTAAGCCCTCTACCTCATTATCATAATCAGTATATCACTGCTGCGGTGTGCAGCCCGACCCAAATGTATCCTTACCACACCGGCCCTCGGCCTTATTCAGTCAGAATCTCATAAGCCTCTCGGGCCACAGTAAAATATGAAGCTCAGCTCAAATACCTTTGAAAATATCATATAGTGTGTTTAAAACAGAATTATACAGCTGAGTCTTTAAAATTGTAAAATATAGTATGACTGAGCACCAGTATAAAATCAATCAGTGAGGAAAATATCATTTAAAAATCCCCTAAGGATTCAAACAGTTGGCACGAAGCCCACATATGGCATTTAGCCCAAAATATAATAATATCAAACAATTAACTATCAAATACGCAGTAAAATAATCATTCGGGATGGACTAAGTCACAATCCCCAGCGGTGCTCTACCCCACGCTCGTCCTCTAGCGTGTAAGTCACCTCAACATAGCCGTACACTGTGAAATTCCGGGGTTTCATACCCTTAGGACAGCATTTAAAATCATTACTCACCTCAATCCGGCCTGAAACCTAGCTTGAAATGCCTTTTCCCTTCGAAACAACCTCCGAGTGCTCCAAATCTACCAAGTTCAGATTTTTATCATTAAATTATGCTAAACGAATGAATTCCAATTGAGAAATATCTATTTTAAGCACAAAAACCGAAATCAGTCAAAACCGACCCCCGGGCCCGCGTCCTGGAACTGGACAAACTTTATACCAAAATGTTCTTCATCATCTTACGAGTCCGTACATATAAAGAACTCGAAAATCGGAGTTCGTTTGACCCCTCAAATCATCCCTAGAAGGTCTCATAATCTCAAGCCCTAACTCCACCTTTTTCTGCTGATTTTCATGAATTTAACACTGATATTTTGCTCCTTAATCACAAATAATCGAGTTTTAGGGTCCAAAATCCTTACCTCAACGAAGAACAATGATTTCCTCTCTTCAAAATTGCCCAAAGCTTCAAAATTTTGTGTTAAAAGTGAGAAACCCTCTGAAAATTGCGAAGGAGGAAATATTTTAATCTGACCAGACATTTCCGCATCTGCGGTACCGCACCTGCAGACCCACCAGCCGCCCCAGTTCATTGTCAGGTCCTAGTGGTGGACGCTCCAGCAGCACCAGCTCAGGCACCAGCTGTGCCCATTGTGATTCCGGGTCTTCAGGAGACTCTGGCTCAGATATTAATAGTATGCACTAGCCTTGCTCAGGCGGTCGCGGTTTCTAATGCCGCAGCTACTTCTCAGGCAGGGGGAGGCTCTCAGACTCCTGCCACCCGTACACCCGATCCGGTGGTTCAGGGAGTGCAGACACCGGAGGCACCACTAGCCTAGCCGGTGGTAGTTGTTAAGGGTTATGTGGCTTCTGTTATGTCGGAGGATGAGCAGCGTAGATTGGAGCGGTTTGGCAGACTCCAGCCTCCTACTTTCGGTGGTGCAGAGGGCGAGGATGCCCAGGGTTTCTTTGACAGATGTTAGTGGATTCTTCGCACTGCGGGTATTCTGGAGACCAGCGGGGTTGCATTTACGATCTTTCAGTTTACCGTAGCTGCCTTCACTTGGTGGGAGGCATATGAGCAGCGTAGGCCTGCTGGTTCGGCACCTCTGACTTGGCAGCAGTTCTCCGCTCTATTTTTGGAGAAGTATGTTCCACAGTCCTGCAGGGAGGAGCTGTGTAGGCAGTTCGAGCAGTTGAGCAGGGGGATATGATGGTTACTCAGTACGAGATGAGGTTCTCAGAGTTAGCTCGACATGATATTTGGCTTGTTGCTACTGAGAGGGAGAGGATCGGGAGGTTTTTTGATGGCCTCACCTACCAGCTTCGGGTTATCATGACCAGGGAGAGGGTGTCAGGTGCTACATTC
>NW_017671859.1:0-3395 GCF_001879085.1 Nicotiana attenuata
ATGAGGGAATTTATGTTTCTCCTCTTAAAGTTGCTAAGTTGTTTCTCAACTAGATGATAAGAAGGTACAAGGTGAAAATGAAAAAGAAAATTTTGCTTCCTGTAAAGGAAAAGAAGTGGCAGGAGCACAAGTACCGCAGATTGCACAAAGTGCGAATGTAGAAGAAGAATTGCTTGGTAGAGGAAAAAGAAATCGTAATGCCAGTTGGCATTTAAAATCTCCATATAAGGGAACATGTAAAGGTCTGAATTGGAATCCAAAATATGTTCGAAGATGTTGCTGGCATTATCGTAAAACAATCAAACGTGCTGAGGATAATTTTGAAGCATATTTAAAGGAGAACAAGAGAAGAGGTCGTCTACCAAAGTGAGTTTTGATATTTAGTTTATTGTATTTTTATTTGATATATATGTTATTAAATTTCACTTTTTTTTTGTTTTCTATATTTGTTTGTCCTTGTTTTTTAGGGATGTAACTGATATTTACAAAAAAGATCCTATACTGCAAGGAAAGTCATATGAACTTTACAATGAGAAAGTCAAATCAAGAATGTTCTTTAAAGAGATGGTAGATGATAAGTATACATTAACTGATGCGGTATGTATATATTTTTTACGTTGTGAACTTTTGATTTTCTTTCATATTATACTTGACATATTTTTTTTTGTTTTATATTCAGCACATAGATGTTGTAATGTATTTTTTGAGGAAGAAGCATATATATCACTTCAATGACTATCCATTTGCTTCAACAACAACAGATCTGGACTTTAATGACACTTTGGAATTTGCATATAATGACTGGCATAAACGTCCAGAAAAATTTACTGAATTTCAATTTTGGAATGAAGGATTGGGATTTGGTCTTATTCAGTATGTATTGGGTGAGAATCGTAGATGTGGGACATGGTCATCTGTTGATAAAGTTTTCTGTCCGATTCGAGTTCCTGCAAATATTGTAGATGGTGAAGTTGCCTTAGATTGTTCCACTCATTATTACCTGGCAGTGTTAGACTTGAATGAGAAGACTATAGATGTATACGATTCTGTGTACCAGGGATATGATTATCAAGTTATAAAGGAGCAGATTCTTCAATATCAGGAATTTATTCCTATGATTTTGGAGTATTGTAAATTTGGTGACTTGCATCCTACATTTGGGCATGAGTATAAACCATTTGTTCTTCACTGGAAAGAATCACCAAAACAGATAGGGAACACAAGTTGTGGTGCATTTGTTATAAGATTTGTTGATATGTTGATGCAGGGTAAAGATGTTATGTCAATTGTGCCCAATACAATCAAATATTATCGTCAGTATCTTGGTTTTAGTCTGTGGGCACAGGCAGAATGGAAACACAAATCAGGGTATGAAAGTCCTCCAGAGATGGTTGGTGATGATTATGGAAATGAAGGGAATAACTTTTGTAAATATTCTTTAAATTATGGCAGCTTTGAATTGTAAATACCCTGATAAACATAGTTTTTGAATTATATGTTAAATATTAATATTTTGTTGATATATAAGCAGAATTTGTAGTTTGAATTTTAAAATATTTTGCTTCCTGTATATTATGTTGCAGAATCTAATATGTGAAAGCATATCATTCGGTAAAGTTTATAGAATTGGAGTTCTTATATAATCCGGTAAAGCATAATCTCCAGTATAATATACTGGCCGAGCACAATCAAGACTTTTTCGCGTTAAAATATCATGGTATAGCCAGTTTTTACACTGGTCAATGAAAAATAGCCAGCGTTTACCAAGTCAATGAAAAATAGCCACTATTTTGCTGCAACAGGGACCGGTCCAGTATAATATACGGGAGTTCTGGTGCATTTGTGTACGAACTCCAGCATATTATGCTGGACCGGTATACTTTGCTAACTCCTGTAAAATTTGCGAGAGACTGGAGCACCAGTGCTCCAAACTCCAGTATATTATACTGGACAATTATACTTGCTGGAACTCCCGTAAAATTTGCGGGAGTTCCAGCATAATTATGCTTGAACTCCCGTAGAATTTGCGGGAGTTCCAGCATAGTTATCCTGGAACTCCCGTAGTATTTACGGGAGTTCAAGCATACTTATGCTGGAACTCCCGTAAAATTTGCGGGCGTATTTTTTCGGATTTTGAATAGTGTTTTCGCTCAGATTTAAAGTGGCTAAATTTCGACGACTTTTGAAACTTGGCTATTTTTCAACGACCAGTGGTAAATCTGGCTATAATAATCCAAATTTTTTTATTATAAATTCGTCTAACTTATGCTGGAAATACTATTTATGAAGGCATATAAGCCAGTATATTATAATGGAGAAGTTGAAAATAATATCTAGGACAATTGAGAGAAATTAAATAATTTAATATTTTATTTCCTGTAGATTATACTGGAGGTGTATATGTTTAAACCACTACGTCCTATATTTAATACTGGATGTGAATAATCCTAATTATTTCACCCTAAATTCGTCCAGTTTTGATTACTCCCCTATAAAATATGGTGCTTATGAAGTGATATAAGCCAATATATTATATTATAATGGATAATTGGAAAATAGTGGAAACTCGGTAATTAGAATAATTTACTGGAATTAAATAATTTAATATTTAGTTTCCTGTATATAAAAGCTATTAGGTCTGTTTGATTTTGACAGGTTCAGAGAATTTCGCATATTCCAAGAAAATTAGGTTCTAAACGACGCGCTACTAAAGCGTATCTCCAATTTCCAAGCGACCATCGTTAGGGTTTAGTCGCTTGTTCTCGAGGTTTAATTTTTGAAATGTCAAGCTTAATTTCGAACACTTGATTTTATGGGTACAAAGCACTCTCTCAAGCGTAAAAAACCTATTCATCCAATCTCAGTGTCATCTGATTTTTTTGATTTTGTTATGGAGAACGAAAATTATTCTCTTACAATGGCAGAATCTTATATGAAAGATGCTCGAAGTTCACATGCAGTTGCTGTATCATCATCAGCAAGAGGAACAGAAGTTGTTAGTTTAGAACGGACTCGTTCACAAAGGGCTAAAGCACGAAATACCTCTAGATCAGCTTCGAATACCTCTGGGTCAGCTAGTATTAGAATAACGCGTTCTCAAAGTTCTAAGGAATGCGAAATTAGTGATTCCAAAAGTATCAAGGAACCAGTAGTTGATGTTTCTCAAAATAATATAAAGCCTACAAAAAAGAGGAATGATTCTGAATCAAGTACTCATACGAGAAGAAATTCCAAATCATTTTGAAGGTAAAATATATTACATGCTCTGTATAATGTTTACCATGTAATATACTTATATATGTATCTGTATTGTATTGTCAGCTTAATGCAAGTGATAGACCAATACTTGGCAATAACTTCAATTCTGAGATTGTTAGCAATTTGAAAAAAAAAAA